>NW_019243372.1:0-1600 GCF_002742605.1 Olea europaea var. sylvestris | reverse complement strand
AAAGAGTAACATTGGTTTGATGTGAATTCATCCTTTTGTTCTATTACCCCGTGAACATTTTGATCAGTAGAATACCATTTAGTTCCATTCTGAACAGGAATACTTTGTCACAAGAAGTGATAATAGTTGTTAAACTTCTTTTTCTGTTATGATTTGAGAATAATTCGTAGTGTTTATTGTTGCTGTCCATTGTGATATAATCTGCTAATAATTGTCTTTAATTTACTTCTGATTTTGACTGCTGATACTTTAATTTTTTTTCATAGGCACCCCTCTTTGGCGCAATGGTCCCCCCGAGAAACCAGTACTATGCAATGCGTGTGGTTCTCGGTGGAGAACAAAGGGAACGTTGGCAAACTATTTTCCTCTACATGCTCGGGCAGAACCTAATGACTTTGAGGACTATAAGGTTTTGAAGGTGAATAACATATCTAAGAATGACAAAGCAAGCATTCTCAAAAGAAAGCAAGCTAGTCTTATTTCTGAATATGGTGGGGTGACTCCTGATTGCAACCCGGGATTCTGCAAAGGGTTCAATGAAGATTCAAGCAATAGATCAAGTTCCGGCTCTGCTGTATCAAACTCCGAGAGCTGTGCTCAATATGGCACAGCTGATGCAGGTGATTTGACGGGTTTTGTTGGTCCTTCATGCATGTGTAAATATATGTATGCATACATTCAAAATCCTTGAGGAAATGCCATCTCCGTGGCTTATGCAAACTCCAAATCATTGTTTCTTTCTCATTGTCTTTCTGGAAATGGGACAAGCACCTTCGGCTAAGCTTAAAAGTTACTTTTCTAGAGAGTATGACTTTCTAGAAAATTAAGTTTTGTTAGTAAAAGTAAATAAGTTCTACAGTTATGTTTGACCAAAAGAAGCTTAAATAGAACTTTAACTTCTTTTTCAGTTTAGCCAAACAGGCCAAATTAGGTCTTTTGAATAGAACAAACACTACGTTTAATAACGAGAGGCACGTCTCAAATAGATGTTGAAAGTTGAAACAGAATTAACTGAAGAGCAAAGCACCTAATCAAATAATTTAGTCTGCATGCTCTTCTGTTTGAAATATATGAGCAGGAAGATACTTCTGCCTTTTTGGTTGTTGCACATGCAAAGCTGTTATTAAATTCTTGTATTATGTTGTAGTTTCATATTTAGGCTCAACGTGAAGGTTATCAATTTCTCATCTGAACAGGTCCATCACAGCCTGTAGTGTGGGACACCATAGTACCTTCAAGAAAGAGAACCTGTGTCAGTCGTTCAAAGCCATCTCCTGTTGAGAAGCTTACAAAAGATCTATATACCATATGGCATGAACAACAGTCATCATGTTTCTCTGGGTCTTCGGAAGAGGATTTGCTTCTTGAAAGTGACATACCTATGGTGTCTGTCGAGATTGGACATGGAAGCGTCCTTATTCAGCATCCAAGCTCAATCACTGGACAAGAAGAATCTGAAGCTAGCTCCCTTTCAATTAATAACAAGATACAGACCATGAACGAGGCTTATTCATGGTTGACGACGCCTCTTCTACGTAGTGATGACAAGCTTGTTAATTTTTCAAGTCAGGAAATTGAGAAAGTCAAGAAGCTTCCTGGA
>NW_019243371.1:0-1601 GCF_002742605.1 Olea europaea var. sylvestris | reverse complement strand
CTGAGGCATTGCTTGGGTGCATTTAGGGCTCATTTTTTTTCCCATTTTAAAGTCCATAAAATCCCACTTTCTACACACACGAGGAGGCACCTATAAATACAATTGTCTCATACTTTTGAAAGGGATTTGCACATTGAGAGGCAAGAGAACACAATTAGAGAATTAAAAGAAGAATTCAAGGGAGAAAACATCGAGAAATTCACCGTGTAAAGCATCGATTGGAAGATGAAGGAATTCTTGGTACAAGATCTATTTTTTCTTCTACACATTTAATACAAAATCCGGTGATGCATTCCATGGCAATCTATGATTTTTCCTTTTTCATTATAAATAGTTAAATCTATTGTTTGAGTGAATGATATAACCAATTGGAATCCTTTATATTTTTTTATTAAGATTCTAGATTTTTAATTTTTCTATGTGTTGATTTTACTATGGATTGAATGCATTAAATTACTTGATCACTAATTTGATGATTTTTGTAAACGCTTTACGAATAGAGAATGAGTTTAGGATTTAGACCATATAGTAAAATTCGATAAATTGGTATAACGAGTAGAGATACCTATACCAATTATTGAGATCATATTAAATTTTCAGGACAAAGAACTCGTTTTACTAAGTTAAATTCACATAGAGAAATAGAATTGAATTAGTTTAATGGACTCAATAAGAACTCAAGAGTGATAGATTGAATACAATAGGAGAATTCAACTGAATACTACATTAGATGTGAATATTAATTTAAGATGTAAAGGTTATCAATAGGTGAAATTATTCTTCTCTATTATCCGTTCATTATTTAATTTCTAAACCACTCTTTGTGTGTATCCACATATTTTTAAATAGTTCAACATCTAATTCCTTGTTTGTTTTCGATCAAATTAAAGTTAGAAATAATTGAACCAATTATTAAATAGTAGTCCTCGTGGGAACAATATCAGGACACTTAGGTCTATTTTATTACTTGTTACGATCTGTACACTTGCGATATATAAAATCGACAATAAGTTTTTGGCGCCGTTGTCGATGACTCTTTTTATTTAATATTGGTTTTAATTATTTCTTGCTTTGTTTGATTTTGTGTCTTTTTTTAATTTTTTCAATTGATCTATTTGTTTTTCTTTACTTATTTGACAAAGAATAAAAAGAAGCAAGATGTCAAAAAAAAATAAATAATAATAATAATAATCACAATGATTGATCCCGACTTGAATGAATGTGACATGGTCTATGGAGAATTCCTCTTTAGACAAGAACTGAAAAAGTGAGGATACAATCAAACTATTGAATTTGATAAGGATAGCTTTCCAAAGGGACAACATTAAATCTATTGTTTATGGGGAGATTAGACCGACTTGTGAATATTATTGTACAATTCATTGTAATAAAAATTGCTTGTTGTTGGCAACTCTAGTGGAAGTAAGGAAAGATATTTTCGATTATCCATATGAAGAACAATTTTATTACAATGAAATAGTTACGGGAGACATCATCGTGGAAAAAGTTAAAAGGATTAAAGATCAAATGATTTCAGATAAGCAAGTAACATGCTCATGAATGATCTCTTCATTATTCAACCCGAGGAACCCACTAAAGAA
>NW_019243370.1:0-1601 GCF_002742605.1 Olea europaea var. sylvestris | reverse complement strand
GGTCCATAAGTACTTTTCGGAAATGTAGCGACCGTTTTGGATTGAACTCACAACTTCGTCGTGACGTTCGAGGGATTTCGACCGTTTATCGAAAGATCGAGCACTTTTATATTTGGAACGCTTGGGTAGTCGGAGTACGAAGAATTGAGCGTAACTTTTGCCCACGGTGTCCGTTTTTAATCCATAAGTACTTTTCGGAAATGTAGCGACCGTTTTGGATTGAACTCACAACTTCATCGTGACGTTCGAGGGATTTCGGCCATTTATCGAAAGAATGAGCACTTTTATATTTGGAACGCTTGGATAGTCTGCGTACGAAGAATTGAGCGTAACTTTTACACACGGTGTCCGTTTTTGGTCCATAAGTACTTTTTGGAAATGTGGCGACCGTTTTGGATTGAACTCACCACTTCATCATGACGTTCGAGGGATTTCGGCCAATTTTCGAAAGAATGAGCACTTTTATGTTTGGAACGCTTGGATAATCGGCGTACGAAGAATTGAGCGTAACTTTTGCACACGGTGTCCGTTTTCGGTCCATAAGTACTTTTTGGAAATGTAGCGACCGTTTTGGATTGAACTCACAACTTCATCGTGACGTTCGAGGGATTTCGGCCATTTATCGAAAGAATGAGCACTTTTATATTTGGAACGCTTGGATAATCGGCGCACGAAAAATTGAGCGTAACTTTTGCACACGGTGTCCGTTTTTGACCCATAAGTACTTTTTGGACATGTAGCGACCGTTTTAGATTGAACTCACAACTTCGTCGTGACATTCGAGGGATTTTGAAAGAATGAGCGCTTTTATATTTGGAACGCTTGGATAGTCGACGTACGAAGAATTGAGCGTAACTTTTGCACACGACGTCCGTTTTGGGCCCATAAGTACTTTTTGGACATGTAGCGATCGTTTTGGATTGAACTCACAACTTCATCATGACGTTCGAGGGATTTCGGCCATTTATCAAAAGAATGAGCACTTTCATATATGGAACGCTTGGATAGTCGGCGTACGAACAATTGAGCGTAACTTTTGCACACGACGTCCGTTTTGGGCCCATAAGTACTTTTTGGACATGTAGCGATCGTTTTGGATTGAACTCACAACTTCATCATGACGTTCGAGGGATTTCGGCCATTTATCAAAAGAATGAGCACTTTCATATATGGAACGCTTGGATAGTCGGCGTACGAACAATTGAGCGTAACTTTTGCACACGACGTCCGTTTTGGGCCCATAAGTACTTTTTGGACATGTAGCGATCGTTTTGGATTGAACTCACAACTTCATCATGACGTTCGAGGGATTTCGGCCATTTATCAAAAGAATGAGCACTTTCATATATGGAACGCTTGGATAGTCGGCGTACGAACAATTGAGCGTAACTTTTGCACACGACGTCCGTTTTGGGCCCATAAGTACTTTTTGGAAATGCAGCGACCGTTTTGGATTGAACTCACAACTTCTTCGTGACGTTCGAGGGATTTCGACCATTTTTCGAAAGAATGAGCGCCTTTATATTTGGAACACTTGGATAGTCGGCGTACGAAGAATTGAGCGTAACTTTTCCACCCGGTGTCCGTTTTTGGCTCATAAA
>NW_019243369.1:0-1601 GCF_002742605.1 Olea europaea var. sylvestris | reverse complement strand
TTTTTTTTTTGACTTTTCGTGCTTTTTTTTACTGATTATTGTGTGGATGTGTGGTGAGAAGAATTCAAAATTTCCTTCCGTTATGTCGTGAAAATTTTTGTAGGAAACTGATTGGAGCTAGGTACTTCAATAAAGGTTATGCTGCATATGGAGGCGACGTTAATTCTACGAAGAAATCTGCACGTGACTACGATGGACATGGCACTCATACACTATCAACTGCTGCTGGAAACTTCGTCCCAGGAGCAAATATATTCGGTTTGGGAAATGGAACAGCAAAAGGCGGTTCACCAAAAGCTCGAGTAGCTGCTTACAAAGTATGCTGGACTCCAATCCATGGCTCAGAATGCTTTGATTCTGATATAATGAAAGCCTATGATATGGCAATGCACGATGGGGTAAACGTGCTTTCAGTCTCTCTCGGTGGAGAAGCTGTAGATTACTTCGAAGATGGCATAGCCATTGCGTCATTTCATGCTATAAAGAAGGGAATAGTAGTCGTAGCCTCTGCTGGAAATGCCGGACCAACTCCTGGATCTGTGTCAAATATTGCACCATGGATTTTAACTGTTGGAGCAAGCACCACTGATCGCAAGTTCCAAGCTAACGTTAAGCTGCGTAAAGGAATGATCCTAGAGGTTTAGTCTTCTGTTTTATAGTCGATTTGATTTGCCGCGTACAACTTTTTTGATTCTTGGCCTGTTTTAATGCCTATATATCTAATCAGGGGACGAGCATCTCCAAATCATTGCCGAAAAATAAATATTATCCACTTATTAGTGCTGATAAAGCTAAAGCTGCAAATGCATCTGCTCGTGACGCGTAAGAATACTGTCCAGTTCCATCTAGTCGAACACATGGTAAACATAATTATTTGAAATACTTATAAATTGTTTCTTATTGGATGATTCTAAACAGGATACTCTGCCAGGAAGGAACATTAGACCCCAAGAAGGTGAAGGGTAAGATACTGGTCTGTCTTCGGGGGGAAATTGCACGAGTCAGCAAAGGTGAACAAGCTTTACTAGCTGGTGCTGTGGGGATGATTCTTTGTAACGACGAGGCAAGTGGTAATGAACTTATGGCTGATCCTCATGTTCTTCCGGCTACACAAATCAATTATACGGATGGCGTTGCTGTTTTTGCCTACGTCAAGTGGACCAAGTATCTCTCTACATCTACATCTGTCTCCATCATTTAAACAAGTCTTTCTTAAATGTCTTATAAATTGATACTTGCAGGCATCCACAAGGGCTAATTATAGCTCCAAAGGTAGTATTTAACAAAAAGCCTGCTCCATTTATGGCCTCATTCTCTTCCAGAGGGCCTAATGCCATTTCTCCAGAAATTCTTAAGGTCGAGAACCAACTATTTTTTCTCCTTTTCGCGTGATTTTTATAAACTAAACTAAAGTTTACGGTGTATCCAGCCAGATATTACGGCACCAGGAGTGAATATCATTGCTGCATACTCCGAAGGAGTTAGCCCTACAGGAGAAGAACTTGATAAACGCATAACTCCCTTTAGTATAGAATCTGGGACCTCAATGTCGTGCCCTCATGTTGCCGGGGTAGTAGGCTTACTTAAGTCGCTCTACCCCG
>NW_019243368.1:0-1601 GCF_002742605.1 Olea europaea var. sylvestris | reverse complement strand
ACGTTCACTTCCTGTAATCTTCTGCCAACTGTACAGAAGTTTCCTAGCTTGCAGTTTGGGCCATGCATGCACTGCAGGTAAAAAAATTGTGCTAAGCAAGAAATTTGACCAAGATGATGCAAAAATAAACCGTGAATACCATCAATTAATGAAAATGAAAAGGAACTCAAATCCTTGACAAGAGCTATCAAATGAGATTTTAAAAGTTCTGGGATCTGAGAAATAAGACTTGAATCTGAAATCATCAGTCGTTATATGATTTTTACTTGTTATGCTCTAGAAATCAATATTGGTGTCTAGTGTCGTGTGTATGGAAAATTGACTGTCTGAAAATCATGCTCCCACATTTCAGTGAAACTATTCACTTTTCATAATGCTTTTATCATCAATCCAGATCAATTATGATACAAACCAATCAGCAAAGAGGATTAGAGGTATTTCGTAATCCACAGCCGAAACCAAATCGCAAGAGAGCATATAGGAATTCCAGATTGGATAAGTAGAAGTCTCTTGAACAAGAATATGAGGTAAATTCATTAATTAATATAAATATAAAAGATGTATGGGTGCATTTTCTCTCTTTTATAGCTGAATAAAGGATGCATCTACTGACCACTAACTTTTAGTCACCTAGAAATGGACCAAGTAAAAGCTTAGAGATTAATGGGATACTAAGATGTGTAAACGTAATAAATGATGTACAACATGACAAACTGAAGTCCATAGGGAGAAAAAGAAAGAGAGTAAAACAGTTCTAACTTCAATGAAATCACAGCTGTCAAATGAACCAGGTGCCTTGTGATCAAGTTATTGAAAAACGCCTCAGATTATTTCGTTTTGCATTTTCACATGTTTCATTGACACTGAATTATAATTTTATCCAATATCCACTGGAAACGATATCCTGATATTAAGACAGTATGTTGCAAGAAAATAAATTGAGGATCAAAACTTCTTGAAAAATAACTCAATAATTACATTAATAATTATTTATTACCTGCTTTGATGAAACGTCATATTCATCATCCCAACCACTGCGAGCTTTCTCCAAAGATGAAATTTTTCTGTATTTATCTTTTAATTCTGCTATAGGCATCTCCCTGGATATTAAATGAAAGCCACACAGAATGTTTAATAAATTGATATGAAAACTAATAAGAAACATAAAATGTTTAACACATTGATATGGAAACTAATAAGGAAAATGATTCTGAGATATCCTGACAATAATATATTTCAGCACCTGAGAGACTCCCCAATGGTTGGACGGAATACTTTGTACATTCCAAAGGCAGATCTGTAACAAGAGAGAAGAAGTTCAGTAAATAAACATACTGGGCGGAATTAAAGATCTGGAATCCTTTAAAGTCAAGAAGTAATGAAGTTTAAATGATAATGAAAACACAGCAAAGGCCTTGTGTGCAGCCCAGTTAAGCACCACCTACACTTTTAAGGGGAATTCCAGCCGTATGCATTTCATTATTTCAACTGGGAGCCACACTTTCAAGGAGCATGAAAGCGAAAGAGATTCTATTACCCTTCCTACGGCTTTTTATTTTAGTAGAGGGATGACCCCGAGGAGGGACACTAGTCCCTTCAAG
>NW_019243367.1:0-1601 GCF_002742605.1 Olea europaea var. sylvestris | reverse complement strand
GAAAGTACTTATGGGCCCAAAACGGACACCGTGTGCAAAAGTTATGCTCAATTTTTTGAACGTCAACAATCTAAATATGCAAGTGCTCATTCTTCAAAAAATAAATGGCCGAGATCCCTCTTACGTCACGATGATGCCGTGAGTTCAATCCAAAATGGTTGCTACATTTTTGAAAAGCACTTATGGGCCCAAAACGAACATCGTGTGCAAAACTTACGCTCAATTCTTCGAACGTCGACAATCCAAATATGCAAGAGCTCGTTCTTTGGAAAACAAATGGTCGAAATCCCTCTTACGTCACGATGATGGCATGAGTTCAATCCAAAACGATCCCTATATTTTCGAAAAGTACTTAGGGGCCCAAAATGGAAACCATGTGCAAAAGTTACGCTCAATTCTTCGAACGCCGACAATCCAAATATGCAAGTGCTCATTCTTCGAAAAACAAACGACTGAAATCCCTCTTACGTCACGATGATGCCGTGAGTTCAATCCGAAATGGTCGCTACATTTCTGAAAAGTACTTATGGGCCCAAAACGAAAATCGTGTGCAAAAGTTATGCTCAATTCATCGAACGTTGACAATCCAAATATGCAAGTGCTCGTTCTTCGAAAGACAAATGCCCAAAATCCCTTAAACGTCATGGCAAAGTGGTGAGTTCAATCCAAAATGGTCGCTACATTTTCGAAAAGTACTTATGTGCCCAAAATGGAACCCATGTGCAAAAGTTATGCTCAATTCTTCGAACGTCGACAATTCAAATATGCAAGTGCTCGTTCTTCAAAGAACAAAAGTCCAAAATCCTTCTTACGTCATGATGATGCCATGAGTTCAATCCAAAACGGTCGCCACATTTTGAAAAAGTACTTATGGGCCCTAAACGAAAATCGAGCGCAAAAGTTACGCTCAATTCTTCGAATACCGGCAATACAAATATGCAATTGCTCATTCTTCGAAAGAAAAATGCCTAAAATCCCTCATATATCATGGCAAAGCGATGATTTCAATTCAAAATGGTCGCTACATTTTCGAAAAGTACGTATGGGCCCAAATCGGACACCGTGTGCAAAAGTTATGCTCAATTCTTCAAACGCCGACAATCCAAATATGCAAGTGCTCATTTTTCGAAAGAAAAATGCCCGTAATCCCTCATACCTCACGGTAAAATGGTGAGTTCAATTCAAAACGATCGCTACATTTCCAAAATGTACTTATGGGCCCAAAACGGACACCCTGTGCAAAAGTTACGCTCAATTCTTTGAACGACGACAATCCAAATTTGCAAGTGCTCGTTCTTTGAAAAACAAATGGTTGAAATCACTCCTATGTCAAGATGATGCCGTGGGTTCAATCCAAATCGGTAGCTACATTTTCGAAAAGTACTTATGGGCCCGAAACGGAAACAGTGTGCAAAAGTTACGCTCAATTCTTCGAACGCCGACAATCCAAATAGGCAAGTGCTCGTTCTTAAAAAAACAAAAGGCCTAAATCCCTCTTACATCACGATGATGCCATGGGTTCAATCCAAAACGGTCGTTACATTTTCGAAAAGTACTTATGGGCCCAAAACGGACACCGTGTGCAAAAGTTACGCTCAATT
>NW_019243366.1:0-1601 GCF_002742605.1 Olea europaea var. sylvestris | reverse complement strand
TTTAGCCGATTCCGACACCGTCGCGAAAAATGATGAAATTGCCCCCGGCGCGATTTTTGTTTCCGGTCAATCAGTCAAATTTGAGCCCATTCCAACACCGTCGCGAAAAATGACGAAATTGACCCGGCGCGATTTTTGTTTCTGATCAATCAGTCAAATTTGGGCCCATTCCGACACAGTCGCGAAAAATGACGAAATTGCCCCCGGCGCGAATTTTGTTTCCCCTCAATCTATCAAATTTTAGCCGATTCCGACACCGTCACGAAAAATGACGAAATTGCCCCCGGCGCGATTTTTGTTTCCGATCAATCAGTCAAATTTGGGCCCATTCCGACACAGTCGCGAAAAATGACGAAATTGCCCCCGGCGCGATTTTTGTTTCCCCTCAATCAGTCAAATTTGAGCCCATTCCGACACCGTCGCGAAAAATGACGAAATTGACCCCGGCGCGATTTTTGTTTCCGATCAATCAGTCCAATCTGGGCCTATTCCGACACAGTCGCGAAAAATGACGAAATTGCCCCCGGCGCGATTTTTGTTTCCGATCAATCAGTCCAATCTGGGCCTATTCCGACACAGTCGCGAAAAATGACGAAATTGACCCCGGCGCGATTTTTGTTTCCGATCAATCAGTCAACCGCGCGATTTTTGTTTCCCATCAATCAGTCAAATTTTAGACTATTCCAACACCGTCGTGAAAAATGACGAAATTGCCCCCGGCGCGATTTTTGTTGCTGATTAATCTGTCAAATTTTAGCCGATTCCGACACCTTCGCGAAAAATGACGAAATTGCCCCCGGCGCGATTTTTGGTTTCGATTAATCTGTCAAATTTTAGCCGATTCCGACACCGTCGCGAAAAATGACGAAATTGCCCCCGGTGCAATTTTTGTTTCCAATCAATCAGTCAAATTTGAGCCCATTCCGACACCGTCGCGAAAAATGACAAAATTGACCCCGGCGCGATTTTTGTTTCCGATCAATCAGTCAAATTTGGACCCATTCCCCGTCGCGAAAAATGACGAAATTGCCCCCGGCGCGATTTTTGTTTCCCCTAAATCAGTCAAATTTTAGCCGATTCCGACACCGTCGCGAAAAATGACGAAATTGCCTCCGGAGCGATTTTTGTTTCCCATCAACAAGTCAAATTTTAGCCGATTCCGGCACCGTCGCGAAAAATGACGAAATTGCCCCCGGCACGATTTTTGCTTCCGATCAATCAGTCAAATTTAAGCCCATTCCGACACCATCGCGAGAAAACACGAAATTGCCCCAGACGCGATTTTTGTTTCCCCCCAACCAGTCAAATTTTAGCCGATTCCGACACCGTCGCTAAAAATGACGAAATTGCCTCCGGCGCGATTTTTGTTTCCCATCAATAAGTCAAATTTTAGCCGATTCAGGCACCGTCGCGAAAAATGACGAAATTACCCCCGGCGCAATTTTTGTTTCCCATTAATCAGTCAATTTTGAGCCCATTCCGAATCCGTCGCGAAAAATGACGAAATTGCCCCCGGCACGACTTTTGTTTCCCACTGATCAATCAAATTTTAGACGATTCCGACATCGTCGCGAAAAATGACGAAATTGCTCCAAGCGCGA
>NW_019243365.1:306182-307945 GCF_002742605.1 Olea europaea var. sylvestris | reverse complement strand
AGATTTTGAGGTTGTTAAAAGACCTATCCATTGTTTTGATCAAAATTTAACGGATTTCTTGGTCTATGAACATATATATCAAAACTCATACAAGAGTAGATCGAAAACTAATAAAAGTTTTAGTTAAAAATGAGTTTGAAGAATTTTTGGACAACGTGGCTGGGAACGAAGTGTAACTCAGCAAATTACAGTCTGTCATTAGCATCCCAATTATAGGATTGTCATATAATTTTTTATTTTTGACCATTTAACTTGTGGACGGATGTATTACAAAATATCCGGTGTGTAATTCAAGATTCCAGCGTCGGCAGATCAGAAGGATTTGTCCTGGGCTCTCGTGCCATGAAAGAAAAAGTCAACCATACACGGAAGAAATTACGTTCAGTTTTTTCAACCAGCAAATCTTTCCTTTAATAATCGTGTCAAAGAATTCAATTTATTCAAAGAAAAGATGAAAATTCTAACAGGCCCTTTTCTTCTAATCGTCTGTTATCTTGTAATCTGTAATTTCGCTATAATTGCTTACTCATTTTCACACACTTCGTCTGATGAAAGTAAAGTTACTGGTAGTGAATCTAGTGATCATAATGAGCATTGCAAAGCTTGGTTGGTTCAGTCGATCCCCACTGACATGCCCCAACTCTCTCGCGTCCCGGGTGTTCTTTCGACTGGTAAATTTATTATTTATCTGGGTCTCGTTTTCCATGCTTGTTATTTGTTTGCTTTAATGCCGGAAAGCAAGAGGAGAAAAATAGTGGAAGAAGATAGAATTAAATTTGATCTGTTTAAACATTTTTCATCGTTATTTCCTGCAATGACTACTGTTACTCTACCCCATGCCCTGTTTTTTATTTTTTACTAGCTTTGCATTCAAACTGGAAACTTAAGATTTTTTATTTTTACTTTTGATGTTCACTTCAGCGTTTGGGTGATCATTGGAGCCTTGAGCTTAAATTTGCATTTCTTTCCTCAACATAATATATATTGAACTACCTCATCTTGAAAGCCTCAGCTTATGATTTTAGACGTGGTAGTTCAAAGTGGTATGAGAGCCAATATTTTTCAGAGGTTATATATCCATTTTGCCAACTTCCCTTGCTTATGTTGCTTCACTTAGAGGCTGTTGACCTTGAAGAGTTGATGTGGTTATGAGTACTATTGGATGCAGTATGCAGATAGACTAGTCCTTGGACCTCCAGATTTTCAAGGATTGCTGCGAATGCAATATACACCACGCTACATGAGGTGCAATTCCTGACGTAAATATGATATGAAGAATCATCACTGACTTTCCAGATTTTTCCATAGATGCAGGAATTAGAAAATGATCTAGAATATAATTAGATAATTTTGCCTCCACCGCCATACTAGAATTCTCTGGATAAAGGAAGGCGGGAATTACACTGAATCCTCTGCCTAAATATATGTGTTGCTGTATGTGTAACTATGTGTGTGAAGTGAGCGAGCAGAGAAAAGAGAGAGAAAGAGTGCGGCAGTGAGAGAGAAAGAAAGATACATAGAAGAGAGAGAGAGAAAAATATATACATGAGAGTGGCGAAAGAAAGTGAAAAGTGAGTGTTAGTAGAGTAATAAAAAAATAGATAGAGAAAGTAAGATTGCTTGCTTCAATTGAAGTGATAGTGCAGCAAAGTTAGTCCCAAAATTTTATAAGAATTTCTTACTAATAAATAAAATTTTTTGTTTGGGTGTTTAAACTCAGCATGATATAGGGTATTCTTTTGGAAAAAAAAGGATATAAAATA
>NW_019243365.1:242681-299400 GCF_002742605.1 Olea europaea var. sylvestris | reverse complement strand
TGGTGTTTTGAGGGAGATCGTGGTGGTAGTGGCGGCGGTGATCGTGGTGGTGGCCGTTTTATCATGTTTTATTGAATTTGGCACTGGTTTGGGGTCCTTTTGGTGTTGTTTGGAAGGGTTTCATATGGTTTTTATTAGTTGTGCAGGTAGAGATATTAGTGGGGATGGTAGATCTGGCGGTGATGCAGTAGTGATAGTGGTGGTAGCGGCAATGGTTGCAGGGAGAGAGTGGTCACAATTGACGGTAATGTTGGTGACGATGATATGTGACCAATTATTTGGTCATATGTGATTAATTACTCAATTGTGACCTAAAAATTTAATAACATGTGACTGAAAATTAATTTGTGATCAATTAAAAATAATATGTGCCTAGTTAATTTTGATGGACAAATGAACTGTGACCTATAATTTTTTGATTTGTGACCGATGAAATAAATCGTGATCTATACAATTTTCGATTTGTGATCTCAAAATAAATTGTGACCTATACAATTTTTGATTTGTGACTTTGAAATAATTTGTGACTAATTAATTCGATAATATGTGACCGATAAATAAATTGTAACATTTACTTATGTATCTGTGACTATTAATTTTATAACTATGACTTTATTATATTTAATTAATAAATATTTTAAATTAATTATATATATACCTGAATTTTGAACTTTTAAACTATTTACCTCACTTTTGAATTGGTATAAACAATGCACCTTAAATATGATTTTTTTTCCCAAGCCAAATTGACACCCAACCTTCTCTCAAAATCATACGTAAAATATATTTATTTTGGAAATTCAGGGACCAAATTGATATCATGTCTGAACTTCAGAGGTGAAATTTTAATTATTTTAATAGAATACACACTATTGTGCTACGCAGCAGCATTCCCATTTGAAAACCCAGTGGCCGCAACACAAACGCACTGAAAATTATACCTAAAATACAGAGGGATTGATTTTCCATTGAAAAATGCAGAAACTGAAATTCATATTACAACCGAATCGTGCTCTACAAAGATATGGTTTTATTTTTTATCAAAACCGAAACTTTTCTGCACTTCCCAGTTATACCCAACTAGACTATCTCCAAGAAGAGGCAAGTTCTAAATGCCTGTGTATAAGTACGAGCATAAATGATATGTATGTTGTGTTTTATGGAGTAGCATACTTTTTGAGGGGAACCCTGTGTTGAGTTTTGTTTTTATAAAGCAGGCTTATCTTCTTTGCTTAAAAAGATCGAATTCTAATTACTATACATTTATCTATTTTTGTATGTTAGTACAGGTCTTAGTTGAAGGGAGAGCCAAATCAAGGGCAGCCATACTAAACAGACCATCTGCACTCAATGCTCTCACTACATCCATGGTCTGCGCCTCTTTCTATTTCTTGTTCGTGGTTTTGTTTGAAAAATTTTGATGCTTTATATCCACTTGCAAAAACTGTAAATTCTTGTTAGTTTCCACAGTATTAAACGATTATAGATGTCTTGAAAGGGAATCCCATTGCTTTATCCTTTCGTATTCAGTGTTCATATTTTGGGTAATGATGGGTGGATTTCATCTTATGTTGTAGGCTGCTCGTTTAAATAGATTATACGAGTCTTGGGAGGATAATTCAGATATTGGATTTGTCATGATGAAGGTAATACAGTAGTTTTAACTCTCCACCCTCCCCATTATGGTTAAAATCATCTTCTATATTGTTGCAACTGGTAGTATTAGCAGTAGTCTTAAGTCACTGTTTAAATTTATTGAAGGGTAGCGGCAGGGCATTCTGTTCTGGATCAGATGTTGTTACATTGCATCAGTGGCTTAATCAAGGTCGGTAACCTCTGCTTCTTGCTGTCGGGGCATTTCTAGTAGAGCAAATTCAGCTTTTTAGTTTTTAGCACCCTTTTGGCCCCCATTTTTTGGATATGAAAATGAGTGGAGTAGTGATTTTTTGAAAAATGATTGGTTGAAAAAGAAGGAAAAGTTTTCGATTTACGTGTAATATTATTTTATGGAAGATTGTGTGGTTGAAAATAGGAGAGAGAAAAATGAAATGAAATTTAATGGGGGGTCAAACGGGGGCTTAGACCGAGCAGTATCAAGCCCATAATGGTGAATTTTGTAAAATCTCTATAATTTTTTGTCTTTATTAAATTTTATAATGAACAAATTCATTGTGACTTGACTTGTGGTTAAGTCACTCCTCTTTGTTTTGTCTTAGATAATTCTCTTTTTTCATTGTATTTAGTGGTACTGGGCAGCCTCTGCTGCCTGTTGAGGACGGTCTTCAAATCGATTTATTAGTTCTATTTCGCCATTTGGGTTAACTGATGAAGTACTCTAGGTACATAGCTACATTGGCAATTCAGAATAAACTCAATGTTTTACCTCAGCACTTGCTCTATGAATGTACTTTCTTTATGAATTAAAGATGGATGACTTTGCTATGTCACAATATGATAATTGACATCCTTTTGCTGAAGTCTCATGAATATTTCTCTTTCCAGGGAAGACTGAAGAATGTAAGGCTTTCTTTGAGACTTTATACAAATTTGTATATGTTCTGGGAACATATCTGAAGCCACACGTGAGTTCTTTTTTCTCTATGCTTTCTACTTGAAAGATTTGTAGAAAAAAATGGTCAAAGAGTGATTTTGTTATGAAACATGTCTGTTTTATCATCATATAGCACCGAGGAATATTTTTGCTTGATAGTTAAGACATCATCAATGAGGTAGCACAAATGCATTTGGTAGTCGCAGAGTAATCACCTTCTTAACTTATCGTAAGAGTAACAAAAATTGAGTTTTTATGTGGTAAACTGAGTATGTGAGCTCAATCAACCCCAAAAACTACTATGCTGACATGGAAATTAAATCAATGTTGTGTAAAATGGAGGTTGTAAACTTCAATCTACTATTGGAATGCTTCTCCACTTGTACAATTAATGGATATATAAGTACTATGTTGAATATTGTACAATACTCCAGGACCATACATATTTCATGTTGAACATAAACTTATAAAACCGAAAATTTATGAGTTGCTGAAGGTTTTTGAGAATGCAAATGACAATGGTGTTAATGCACTCTGAAAATCAACTGGGGAGTAACCTTCATTATGATATAGTCCTGGAAAGTCGAAAAACCACATCCTATATGGGATGTTTGAGATTTCTCTTTGCTATTTTTCGTCCTATCTGTCTGTTTACTACATATAAATGAAATGTTCAACTGTTGAAAACTGACATTGGACTCATTCTGTATTTTTTGTTTCTGTTTACTCGGATATCTTCATTTTCATCTAATTTGTTATATCCCAGATTGTAATTTCTTCCCCCAAAAAAACAAATAAAGGAGTTTGCTGTCTTTCCTTTTATTTCCTTCGAAAATGTTTTTCTTTTTTCAGTTTTAATGATCCACCTTATCTGGTAAGCTGCAGAAGTTGTGGACTAATATTACATAACTGATCCTGTTAATTAATCAATATTTTGGTTGAAACTTAAAATGGTCTTGAACTTGTTTCGTGGTCAAATTTGAGTCTTCTTAGTGGGAGCTATTCTTCCTTGTGTCAGCATTCATTGAAGTCTATATAAATTTATAATGTGAAGTCCGCTCCTGATTTCATTATAGAGAGAACGGCTCTTAAGAAATTTTAGATGTTTTGGTTTGTCTTTTATTGTTTAATGCTATCTTGAAAAGCTTTTAGAGCTCCTAATATATACGTTCTTTCTGTTCCTTTAGATGGTCCGATCTCTAAAATCAAATGGGACGTGGATGTAACTGAGAATTAACCATTCTTGGCAATTGGTATAGTGCCTTCAAATTTGTTACTAGTTAGAAATAAACTTCTCTTATCAAAACCTAAAATCCTGTTTAACTTCAAAACCTGAAGTGCCATCTCTAATTGTATCTTTCTTTCCAACAATTGCTTTTGAAGTTGATAACATCACCTTCTTACTTGAATCTGATTGGAGAAATATAGGTAACTATGCTAAATGATCCTACCATTTATTATGCCAGATTCTAATGCTTGCCCCTCACCAATCGTACATCTATTACCATGTTGCTGGTGGGGACGGGCATGCAAAATGCTTTAATCCCCAGTTTTTGCTTCTAGAACTTTTCAAAGAGGGTTACCAACATAATGCCAATATAATACTACAATGTGCTAACCTTGTTTAGTTATGTTAAGGAAATAAACACGTAGATTAGGCAAGATATAATTAGGGTTTATTGTATTTCCATACCTTTACTAAGTTTCCATATGTGTACTCTTGTTTTTCCCTGTGCAATGAAAGTAGAGGAGAGGAAGGAAATTAACTTCTTCTCTCCAATGTTTATACCAAATCCATGCAATGAGTTAACATGGAAAAGTTGGAGGCCTTCATATCCTTTAAACCAATATCCCAGATATGGGCCACATATTTAGGCTAAAAAGGGATGAAGTTTGAGGGGAGGGAATTTTTCTTCTAGCTCAAGAGATGGAATAGATAAGGCTCCACAGAGTTTAAATTTTCTTTTGGGAAATTCACAAAAAAAAAAAAAAAAAAAAAAAGGTACGATTGTGGGTCCTGGGAGATTTGAATGATGAAAATAAATAAATGTACATAAATAAATATTAATATATCATCGATTGAAGTTAATTAGCCCTTAGGAAAAACGTTGCCTCAACTAAATTTGAAACAGTTGTATGACAGACAAGAAAGGGCATGTTTTCATCTTTTACCATATTAAAGGCAGTTGTCACTTGTAATAATAGGCGAGGAGTGCCAATATGTGAAGATAGGCTTCAGGCAATAGGCATAAGCAGATGTGATCAAATTAGTGTTTTCAGTTCTACCTTTCTTTTCTGTCTTAAGTTATGCTTCTAATGTTATACTCTTCACATTTTATTAATAATTTATTCTTAAGTGCCAATTATCTTCTCCTATTCTTGTAGGTTTCTGATTGATCTCATGCAAATATTTGTTATTTGGTAGGGGTATCTTTTTCTTGTGTTATGTGCTAGGTTGTTATTTAAACTGAATGGTTTGTCCTTACATCTTCACTTTTGCAGGTGGCTATCCTGGATGGTATCACAATGGGGGGTGGGGCAGGTATTTCGCTCCCCGGGATGTTCCGCATTGTAACTGATAGAACTGTATGAAACTGCTTTCTGGGTGGATCTTTTCAGTATGCTTCCTTTGTTTTCTATGCTTAGTTTTTTGCATATTAAGTTTAAATATTGTGGTAATCACAGCATCTCCACCATAACAAGCCCATGAAATGATAAGATTACTGGATCTCAATAAGACTGAAAGATTTATAAATGATAAAGATAGCACTTTTATGATTTCACGTGTAATTTGACGAGCTATCTGCTTTGAGTTCTGGTTTCTTTGGCTTATACACTTAATAATGTGAACTAATTAATTCCAGGTTTTTGCAACTCCGGAAGCTCAAATTGGTTTTCATCCCGATGCAGGGGCTTCGTATTATTTGTCTCGCCTTCCTGGCTATTTAGGTAAGATCAGAACAAACATTCTGAGTTTTCATTGATTTTGATAATTTCTAGATTGATTGAAATTCAGCATACCAGTGTTTATAGTGGGAGAAAAATTTATTCAGAATATACTTCTATATTCTCAATGCAGATACTATTACTCTGTTTGCTTGTTTGTTTCTTTTTATGGTATCTCCCAATAACATTTGTATAGTTTCCGCATTGCTATTGTGTTTACTATTTATTTTTATCCTAGCACGTTTCTCATTTCAATGTGGGATATCTCCACTAAAACTAGTAAACTACTTTATTTTGCAAATGGTTAATTGTGGTCCTTGAGCCATGAGTTAGATCAACCCTCTATGTAACCAAGAGATAATTTAGAGCATGTAACTTAGAGTATCTCCAATAGGCTTTTTAAAAATGAAATAGTCTTTATTTTAAAGAGTCAAACCATAAATTTAGCGCTAAGAAACTTTTTAAAGTAGAAAGTGAGTTTGGCTGTTTAGCAAACATTGAGTTTAAGTACTTTACTATTTATATTATTAATATTATATAAAATATTTAGCTAATGACATCTAATATATATATATATAATGAAGTACAAGCAATAAATAAATGTTGGGAAAGTAAAATAAAGAGTTTGTTGAAGTGTATAAAACATTATCCTCTTTAACTTTAAAGATGCTCTCTATTATGATCAGGATGCTCTTTAAAATAAAGAGTTTCTTGGAGATGCTCTTAGGCTTATGCTTTAATGTGAATATGGAATAATTAATTGTTTAAACTTGTATCTTTGCAGGAGAGTATTTGGCACTTACTGGAGACAAGCTTAATGGTGTGGAAATGATTGCTTGTGGTCTCGCTACACACTATTCACTGAAAGAAGTTAGTCTTTTATTTTCCTGTGAAAATTAGTCTTTTGTTTTCCTGTTTACAGCTCGTTTATTGTACTTGAGTGCATTTTATAAGTTACATATCCTTTTCCTCACAGAGGCTTCCTTGGATTGAAGAACGCCTTGGTAAATTGATTACTGATGATCGTTCAGAAATTGAAAATTCTCTTGCTCAATATGGTGATTTAGTCTACCCGGATAAAAGGAGTGTTCTTCACAAGTAATTATATTAGTCATTCTTATACTTTTTCCCTTCTTCCTCACTTCATTCCATTCTTCATTTTCATTTTTCTGCATTTCTGGTTCTCAATATTTATACATGTCTTGTTTCTCTTTTTACCAATGTTATTATAAGCAGTTTGGACAGGTAAAATCGGAACCTGGCCTAAAACCTGGTCGATTATATTCTAATAACTGAATATAACAATACCATTTAGAAAACTGCTAAACCAGCCTGTTAAACACTAACCCATGAACCATTTACGATTTTTCGGTTTTTTAATTTAAAATCTTTAACTTCACTATTGGGCTATGCATTGAAGTGAAAGGCCTATATTGTAATTTGGGTTGCCAACTGCTTTATAGATGTAGCCTCTTCAAAATGTTTCAACAACTTCCAATGTGAGATTCCTTTTCATGCCCAAAATACTTATATTCCATGTGTGCATGTTAATTTCTATCAACAACCGATGTGGGATTCCTTTTCATTTGCCCATGTTACCTATTTTCCATGTTTACATGTTCAATTTCAATTTTACTTAGATTCTGAGCTCAGCAAAAAGTAAATAGAAATTTTCACTTCTATCTTTTTATTTATTCAGTTTTTAAATTTAACTTAAAATTCACTTCATTATTAACATAATAATGTTATACATCATTTTCTATAAGCTCAAACGGTTTCAATTTTAATTAGCCAAAAGGAATTTCTATTTACTTTGAATTAGTAGTATGAAAATTAAAAGAATATTGTTGTTATAATATTTTATTATTTGTGTATTTAGTTATTGCATCCGTTTCAACCTTGGTTTGATCCAGTTGAACTTTTTGACCCTTTGACTTTTGAACTTTTTCGAGTCAATGCCAAGTTTTCAAAACATTGCTTTTTACTATTTGATTCTATATATATGAAGGCCATTTTGTTCTAAATTCTTGGCCAAGAGAATTATAAAATGAGAACAAGATCACAAAACAGGAATGCATTGTATAAAGAAAAGCAATTAGAGACTAGAAAATTACCCTACTAATATCTCAACAGTAAATTAAGCTTTATTCCCAATAAATTTGGCTTGGCTACATGAGTGTATTTTTAAGATCCAATGAAATCAAATATTTTTTGCAAGTTGCAACCTTGTTAGGCTGTTCTAATACGTTGAAGAAAACTATTATCATATGTGGGCCCACTGAAAATGTGGTTCCCTGAAGTAAAAAAGACGAAGTGAATGCATTAAGTCAAAAAGTAAATGTACTTCAAGTTACTCTTTATTTGTGTGCCCCTGGGCAGTTAATCTATACCTTGCCCTGGGGTGTGTCCTATGGCACATTTCATCAGTGCATTTTACAGGGAATGATTTATATTAAGCATTTGATTATCTTTTTTCTCTTTGATTGTAAATTCTGCATCTTCACTTCTCTTCAGGTTAGAAACAATTGATAAATGTTTCTGCCACGATACAGCGGAAGAGATCATGAATGCTTTGGTAAGCTTATTGTCATGAATGATTACATTCAAGTTAGTTAAAGTTATTGATTTGTTTTGGATTTATTTTCTGGTTGAAGAGCACGCACAATAAATTAACTACTGAACATATGGAAGCAAGGAAAAGGATATTGCTGAATGTCATTTAGTACTTCAATGGAAGAAGGAAGAACCTGATACATGAACTTTGATATGCTCAAATAGATCGTATTGATACTCTGTTGACATTGAACATCTTGTGGTTTGACCAGACACAATTACCAAGCGAATTAAAAATATAAAATATTTTGAAACTTAAGTAACCTGAAGGGGATGTGACAACTTTTACCGTTTCTTGAACTTTTGAAAGTTGATAAAGAGGATAGTGGATCAAACATGAAGTAATGCGTGTTAACAAAACCAAAGAGATTTATTCTAGGGTAGTGGACATATCTATGGGATGATCTAAATTAGAATTGAACGTTTTCAATTTGCAGTGAAGTAGCTCTGATCTGATTAAGACGAACAGTTTCTGCAGAGGATTTTCTGTTTGTTCTTGTTGGAAAAATTAAAAATAAATTCACTTGTCAAGGAAAAGAAACTAGCTAGAATTTCCTTTTCATGAAGAAATTGTTAGGTTCTCACTTGCAGAATTATGCCATCAATTGAAATTTGGATCGATTCTTGCAGGAAATTGAGGCAGCAGAGTCTTATAGTGAATGGTGTATCACAGCGCTTACAAAATTAAAAGAAGCTTCTCCATTGAGCTTAAAAGTGACTTTGCAATCAGTAAGCTACTAGCAGCTTGCACTCTATGATTTTCTTTATACTTGGGATGCCAACCTTTTTTTTCCATGCGAAATTTATAGATTCGAGAAGGTAGGTTTCAAACTCTTGATCAGTGCCTGGCAAGGGAATATCGAATATCCCTGAAATGGATTTCCAAACGGGTGTCAAATGATTTTTCTGAGGTATGGCTTTTATCTGATACTCAATTTGAAGCAATTTTGTGATGTTCATATCTAATTCTCGTCATTTGTAGGGTATTCGTGCAAGATTAGTTGACAAGGACTTTGCTCCAAAGGTGCTTATCGAATTTAAACATACCAGAAAGTTGTGAAATTCTTTGTGAGAAATAGAAAAACTTGATAACCAACATTAAATCTAAAATTTCAGTGGGATCCTCCCAATTTGGAGCAAGTAACTGATGACATGGTTGATAGCTTTTTCTCTCCTCTTGGTGAACTTGAGCCAGAACTAAATTTGCCTACTGCATTGCGAGAGCCTGATGTATGAAAGCTTTCGCAGTTCTTATAGCAGTGCTATGTTTTGGTCTCCATTTATGAACAGTTTTCATGAGGTGATATGGGTTTCTGGTAGGTTTCTTCATTAAATAGAGGAAAAGAACCTAAATTATGGATGTATCACGATGTTTCTGTAATTGCCTGTGGCATCATTTTATGTTTCTTTCTGTTCTCAACCTCGAGTTGCATAGGGACCTGCTTTCTTGACTTATTTGTGAAGCACTTTATTTTAAAAATCATTGCCTTTAATAAGGGTGTGGTGAGAGTAAGTTACTGGAGATTGGTTTTTGTTATCTATTTTAGTTGTTCTTTTATTCTCTATCTTTCTTTAGTTTAGCCAAGACATGTAGTTAAGTATTTGTACATGTTACTCTTAAAAGATTACACGTTCTTTTTAATTTTATACAATTAAGTGTGTTGAAAGTTGAATTGTCGATTATCTACTAACTTACCAGTAAATCGAATTTATCTTCATATTTTATTTAGGAGTATTAAAACTTGAGTCCAAGATAACTGCCATTCGCAATATTTTTGAGCCTATACTGGACAAATTATCTACATGTTCATCGGTTCAGAGGAATATATAAATGGTTTAATTTAGGATAATTGGCATAGAACGTTCTTATAGTTTGTGTTTTTTGCAAATTGTTTATATTATTTCAATTTTGGACCTTTAAATCCATCAAACGTTAGGCAAATCGTCTCTGTCATTCATTTCCTCCTCTAGGGTCTAGTAAAATTATGAAACAAAAAGGGCAGAAGATAAAATAAAATTGCATTAAGGCTTCTAAATTTTATTATAAAGTGCAAATGAGTTTCATTTGAAATTAAAAAAAAATATATATCTTTTTTCTCAACCAACTCCGCCCACCCTTTTACCCACCCTCCTTCCACCACCTCTTCCCCTCTCCCTTACAAACCACCATATTCCACTCTGCAAGTAGAATAACTTGGTATATATAGTTTCTCAAAAGTGGAAATCAATTTCGGATACCTGAGAAATTGGTGAAAATGAAGTGCTTTAACTTGAAATTATTAGAGTTGGAAATGGGGAAAAATTAAGCACCATTTGTCCCACATTAAAATTAGAAGCCAGGTATCACTTTCTATGTATAATTAAAGTTTGGGTTGGAGGTCCAAAGAGGTATCAATTTCGGATTACTGTAGCAGATCGTCAGACCGAGCTCGAGCACAATCGTAGGACGTCAGCTTGGGCTTTTCCCAACACAGTATTATCTTGTTGGAGTAGTAATTTAGCATTTATTTTATTTAATTATATTTTTATTATCCTCAAAGTTCGAATTATTAAAATAACGAGATTGTGCCAAGTGGTGGCTACTTCTACAATATGTTTGTCCTTTTTTTAAAAGACATGTCTTTTTCTCTTCCTATCCTTTTTGGGACAAAATCTGTTTAGATTCTATACAAATATTTTCTAGTAGTTTCAAATACAACTTTTCAACTCTTACATATTTGACCCCCATATTCTTGTAAATTTCGCTCATTCGTATTCATTTCATTTATGCCCTGCATCCTTTCTTCATAATCTATTCATGATGGGACTTGAATGGACTGTATCGAAATTCTTATGGTTCTTGCTTTTCCTCTTCTTCTCCTTGTCTACATCCTTTTAAGGTGTGATGACAGTAGCTGTAACCTCTAATCACAATGTTGCCGCCATTATATCATCTCTCTTTTGTGTCCTTTGGAATCTGTTCTCAGGATTCATTATACCTCAATCAGTAAGCAACATCACATTTTACTTTAAGATGAGCATGAATTCAAGAAAACTTTGATTGACATTTCCCTTGTTAATAACAGAGGATCCTTATATGGTGGAGATGATACTACTGAGCAACATTAGTCACTTGCACCTTGTTGGTTCCACATTCCCCTTTGAAGATATTCAAGATAGGCTCAACAGTGGAAGAGTTCCTGAGAAATTAGTTTGGGTTCAGACACGAGTTTCTAGGAGTAGTTTCTACTGTAATTCTTGGATTTGTTGCTCTTTTCACTTTCAGCTTTGCCTACTCTACCATATCATTCAACTTCCAGAGAAGATAAGATGATATTATAGTTTCTCAAGGTCAATTTTTGTATAGGAAATCTAATGCCAAATGAATTTTCGTGTAATATTACACCATCAAAATGTGCAAGTTATGCAATTTTTTATTGTAAACAAATCACATTTTTTTCATATAAATCTCTTGTTACCTCACAATATTACTAAATTAGTATTCAACCGAATTTCATCTACCAAGTTACATTTATTGATCAACTAGGTTTCCACTGCAGAATAAAATAATATCAGTAATAAAAGATAGTATTATAACCTAAGCCACAATGCCAACAAATAAAGAAAATAAAAAATATAACTTGACTGTTCCAATCCAATTTGAAATGGCTATATAAATTTATAAGCATTTTTATAATGAAAAACCTCAGGTAAATATCAATACATTCAAATACTACATGAAAGTTCCGAAGGAATCACAGCAAAGTGCCTATCATATAATCGTTATTTTTAAACGAGCAACGAGAACAGTGGCTTATCCCAACATATGAAATGTACATTGAAAAAGTAGTAATAAACTAAAGATAGGAAAAACATGGCATAGAACAAGATACCATCCAAGCAGTTCCATGGTACTGACCGAAATCTCAAAATTCGAGAAGTTGGCTTGGGATTTTACGCCTACTTTGACAAGCCATTGACTGGAATGGGCTTAGCAATGTCGCAGTGTCTTTCCACCAAGAGACTTCTCTTTCTTTCTCATGAAGCTTGTGCATTGCACATTCTAAAGCTGATTCAAGCTCTTTTATCCTTTCTTGCTGCCTTTCTTCTAGAAGTTCGTGCAATCTACATGCAAGCTCGCCAGGATGAACTCCATAGTATTCTCTAGACTCAGGCTGCTCGATAATTTCTCTAGAGCTTGTACTGAGGGTCTCTTCAGGTGCGGTGTCCTCTAGATTAATCTGCCAGAATGAAGATACAAAGATTCAGATGAGCAACATAGTCGAAAATGAATGATGTTATTAGAATCCAAAAAGGTGAATATCGGTCCTAGAAAATTAGATGCAAAACAATGAAATTATAGTCAAGAAGTAGCAGACATATGCAATATGGATGAGAATACGGAACCTTTTATGATTTGTGAGTATAAAATCAATAAAATAAATAGCCTCATTGCATATTTCATATTCTTTACCCACTAAAAATGCATAATTTTATGCAAATCAGAAAGCAGAGGAATATTATGGAAAAGACAAAATGCTGCAGTTAAAAGAAAACATCAGAAAGAAAGGAATATAATGTGACATACCTCCATAAGTTGCTGCTTTTTGTACTCCAACATGGACTCTTTATCCATGTGGAGTTGCAGACGACAAAATTCATCTTCGAGTTCTGCTTCAAGCTGATCCATTGTTAAACTTCTTTCTCGTCTGTATATCTTCTTGTATGGATACTGACTACAGCCTAGAGCAACTTCCGAGTTTTTGATGTCATTCGAAGATGAATATTGATAAGAAGCATTTTCCTTAGTGCACAAAACTTCTTGGGCACCCGTTTTGGAGAAAGAGCTAGAAATTCTGGACTCAGATGGAACTAACAATGCGCTCTCTTGATTTTTGAATTCTGTTTGCAAATTTTGAAGCAGCATTTTCATTTGTTTGTGCAACTCCACCATTTGGCTAAGTTCATTTCGGCTTGCAGCAATGAGATAAATTAGACCAAATCCAATTCCAAGGTTGAAAGAGGCCTCTTTTGCATGGACTGCTGAACAAATATAAACAAAATTTGAGTTTTAGCGTGGAACTCTGTAACGAAGAGATGAGAGCAGATTAGCAAGAAATTAAATGCCATGATCATACGGAACATCCAATAGATTCTGGCCAATACACTAATGACATGTTTGGAATAGAAGAATGATCATGGATTAGACTGGACAACCAACAAGTTGTCACATATCTATTTTCCTTAATCAGTCGACTGGCATATGTGAAACCAAAATCAGATGACTTATGACGAGTACATTTACTATCGCATCTTACAAGAACAGCATTATATGTTTTACTTCTAACCTAATAAGAACTAACAATCACGCTACATGTATATCAAATTTGACATCAATTGAGTTGGCAGATTTTTGTACATTGATTTTAACAATAGTATTTCCAATCAATGGTCAGATTTCCTACACATAGGGGGATGTCAAACTTGATGTCAACAAGGAATGTACTAAAAGCATTATCCAAGAACTAATGCTAATTTCAAATCCTGTCACTGGAAAGAGACACCCAACCAAACTCAAACGATCAAAGATAAGGAATGAAAAGTCTATTTCTTGGCATTGATTATAAATAGAAGAGTATCAAAGAACCCAAAATGAAGCATTCGCAATAGCTGTATATGTGATTAATACATAGAAATCACCAAATGCATTTTTTCCTTGGAACTTTAATTGAGAGAAGGACCGTGATAATATGAAATATAGAAACGTGAGACCTTAAAAAATATATCCTGTCCATTGTTAATTGATGGACAGACAAGAAGTTTGTTTTCTTGACATAGTATACCATGGTTTCCTAATGTCCTGAAACTGCCGTCATGTTATGTCGGAGGCAACTATTCTTGGCATATATTTACACAATTCATTCTTTACAAGCGATTCCCAAGGAATTAGATATGACAAAAACAAATAATGAGACGTTTGGCTTAGCTTAACAGCCAAAAATGCTGACAAAATAAAAAAGAAACTGTCCCTATTTTAGCATTTTTGGCTTTTAAGTAGTGATGGCAATGGGTCGAGCCGTCCCTTTAACCTACGAGCCCATGAGCTGCATGCGAGCTTGTGATTTTTTTTATTTTAATTTTTTCACATTTTTGGACCTTTTTTATTAATTTTCATATTTTTTTCCGAGTCCACGGCTCGTAGGATCGAACCCCCTGCTCGGCTGGGGCTCGGACTCGTCATTTGACGAGCCCGAGCCGCCCACGAGCCGGGATTTAACGAGCCTTTTGACCCATTTGACATTCCTACTTTTAAGCAAAGCCAAACAAGCTCGTGTATCCCAGTTTTATCTGAATACGTGTACCATTTTTCTGGTTACATTTAAAGATGAAAGAAACTGGCAACAATCTCACTTATTCGAGATGGAGACTGAAATAAAAATCAACCAAACTAAAAATCAAAAAATAGGAGGGAAAAAAAACTGACTCCAAATTTGAAAAATAATCAATCCAGTTTTGATTTAATGAAACTTACCTGGCTCTTCTGGGGAAGAAGAAGCAGATGAGTGGCATTTCATTGAACACTTGACAGCCTTATTTTTGCTCTTCACGTCAAATCTTGCACACCCCTTCTCATTTTTCTCTCCTCTGTTCCCCGTCTTCTCTGAACTCCTCAAGTTCTCCCCACTGAACCACCGCGAAAGAATCAACCGCGGCGATATACACGAAAAATTTGTCAAATTTTCTCTCTCTTTCCTCCGCCGCTCTATAATGGTATCGGTACAATAACCTTCACTGTCCATCTCTGATTTGAGCAACCAATTTTGGGCAAGTACCCAAAAAAGATAACTACATTATATAGAGAAAATTATGACCCAATAGGCCAATATTCGGTACTGTTATAAATGCACGTATGCAAATTTCCATTAGTGTAGAGAGAGAACTGGAAGGTCATTTGGTATTGATCAAGGGTCGAAGATGACGGTTGAAATACTATGAAAGATTGGATTTTTATTATTTATTGTGATATCTAACACCAATCCCTACACTGAATGGATCGAAGATGACTGTTGAAATACTATGCAAGATTGGATTATTATTATTTATTGTGATATCTAACAGCAGTCCCTACACTGAATGGCATTTAAGTGGCATAGATCAATAAAAAGAAGAATAGTTAATGCAATTGCAGGAGTGAATATATACTTACTATACTGTGCAAGTTTGGTAGCAAAATAATTATAAGATCCAGAAATTATTTTGTTAATTATTATGTTTTAACGTACGAATGTGTACACTAGTTGGACTGGGTCAGTTTTGAGCCAAACCCAGACAACAAAACGTGCAACTCAATTCAGGACCAATACGTCATATTTCACAATTAACATTCTAACAGAAGTGTTATTCTCGGTATACATAGATAGGTACATAAAGGGTGTTCATAATGACAATTAACATTCTAACAAAAGTGTTATTCTCGGTATACATAGACAGGTACATAAAGGATGTTCATAACGAGCACTCGATGCCTTAGTATACATAGAGGGGTACATAAAGGGTGTTCATAATGGACACTTGGCGCCTGCGGCCCATTATGAACACTCTTATGTATTTGGCAGTGTACAACAAGAATAATTCCTAACAAAATACTTTCATAAATGAGGTGATAATTCAAAATAATAAATATATAATTATGAGATCATAGACACTAAATCTATAATATATTAAAATATCACATTAAAGGAGAATCATTTTGTAGACGATTTTAACTCTCCTACAATTCAATTATTTCAATAATATCTTACTCTTCATATTTCGATATGTAAGAAATACTATAAAATTATTGTCATTTATGAAATTTGTGTTATTGATTCTCAATTAATTAACATTCACATTAATTTAGATTCAATGAATTTTCTCTTGATGAATCTTGAATTACATGATTTAGAATTATTATTGATGAATTTATTAATATTCATGTATCTAAAAATTTTAATGAGTGTTTAAATTTATGTATTAACAATTAATTTTTATGTATCAAATATAATATAAGAAAATTACTCATTTATAGTATTTCAACATTACAAAAAATTGGAATCATAGAAATTGAGTTTTGAGAGTACAATTTAAGTACAATTTTCTTATCTTAAGTTTTTATGTTAAATTATATTTTCTTAATTCGTTTGAGACTTCTCAAATCCTCCAATAAATTGGTACCAAATATTATTTTTACATTACTTATAAAATATTTTAAAATAATGTGCAAATTGCACGTTCAACTTTGAATAGTTAGGACTAAAATATACCATGTGAAATCAGATCCTACAAATGAGATATTAACCATATTTAAAATATATTTCTCACTTTTCCAATCACAATCAAACACTATTTCTCCCTCTACGCATCGGGCTCCAAAAACTCTTTCTTGTTTGAGTTCCATTCTTTTGAAAAAATACATTTTTCAACAGTATTTTGACATTATTTCAATCACACTTTCTTCAATAAAATAATATTACACCCAAATTTAAAACTTTTCCTTATTTTTTAACAACACATTTCCTATCAATACACTGATCAAAAATTCATTCTTTCTTCCATAATGGGGCTCAAACAAGGGATAAAATCACTACAATTTCTCCATTAATTCTCGATTTCAAGCTACAATCAACAAATAAAGTCACAAAAGCTTCCCCAATGGAAGCCTAATCGGAGCCTTAGACGAAGAATCCGAACTTTTGATCAGTAAATCTCTATTGAAAATGGGGAAGACAGGTCGGATCTGCAATTGAAGAAATGGGTGCAACATTGCACAAATGATGATTTTGTGGCCATGGCCTCACATGATATAATGGTGATTTTAAGACCTTGTGAGAATGTGAGTTAATTCTTCATTTTCCCCCTCTTGTGTAGGGGCAGACCCACATGGCGTCATGTGGGGTCAAATGACCCCACAGTTTTTTTTCCCCATTTTTTCCATTTTTTTTTTAACTTTTTGCTGCTGAAACGGTTATTTGGGTTTGGGGTTTCAAATTCCAATTAATTATCCACTTCAATCCATTAATCTTATGAATTTATTTTCGTTAATGATACGTTGTTCCAAAAAAATTTCATTTTTGACCCCATAGTCCGAAGTCTCTGGTTCCACCCCTGCTCTTGTGCTTCTTTTGGCATTCTATACATTAAGGTCTAGTCACTAATCACTGGAGTTTATACCTATTCTCCAATTGAAATTTCACAACTTGGTTGTCAGTTGATTTCATCTTAGTATTGTGTGGATATAACTTTCTATGTTATTTAATGGAGAGTATGTTTCGGGAAATTTGATGAACTCTAACTATAGAACTCCCAAATCTTATTCCATTTTACTATTTATGTTTTATTTTTCTTAGAGTAGAGCACCTGGAAAGAATGCGAGAGGTTTTATTGCCATGAGATTGGGACAAAGGGATAAACGGCAAGCATGGACAAAATTCCGGCATCATTCGGAAAAGAATTGGGGAAAGTTTCTGGAACTCATCAGACGGAGTAATTTCTCAATCGTTAGGATGGAATATTATGTTGGCAGTAGAAGACCATTGTATTGGTTTGACAACAATGGTTTGACATAACCATGATTTTTCTCTTTAAAGTTTAGTCAATCTTCCATTGATCTCAATTCTGGACACTTATTTAAATTGTTGCTACTCATGAGTGGTCTAGTGTATGAATAATGGAGTGTGCATGCATCTGTAGCAGTGTTCAAAATATTGTAGAACTCAATGTAGATGATTTATATTGTTGGAGAAAATTCACCGGATTGGAGTAGAGAACACAAAATATGAACTGAAAACGTAAAAAACAAGATAATCTCGAACTTATATAAATGAATGACTTGAACACGATATCGTTGTCCTCAAACGATATTTCCCCTTCTCCTATGAATTTGAGATGCTTCGAAGGTTGTTGGCAAATGGTTTGCAGAATTATAACAAGTCTTACAAGGATTTAAACACCAAAGTACAAGTGCAAATCCTAGAAAACTTGAAGAACACAAAAAATAAATATGAATATGGTTTTTAAAGACTTTGATCTTTAATTTTAGAAGTAATATGGAACCTTGATATTTTGTAATGTGTTTGCCTTCAACATGGATCCAATATATATAGGCATATACCACATTCACGAAATGGTACCAAACTTTAAGTCAAAAAGCACCAATTTTGAATTTACAACAGGAGAAAACGGCTTCCAACGGCCAAATAAATGCACCATGCGACGCATGGTTTGCCCATGCCGAGACCATTTGGTCTCCGCATTAGCCATGCGGTCGCATGGACCAATTTTATTTATTTATTATTTTTTTTATTGTTGTTGTTGATTTTGAACAACATTATTACATCAATTCCTCACTTGTTCAAAATTAACACGTCTCATATTCATAATATACGATACTCATGCATAAGGATTATATATCTTTCGATTTGAATCTTACTATAGTGTAATTCAAACAAAGTATAGTCGGAATCAAAGGTAGCGTGTAGCTTTGAACCAGTTATTTCATATGACAATCCTTGTAAGAACACACACACGAGTACCACGTGTTCTCAAGTTCCTCATAATTCGTTTAGTGCTTTTATGACCTTGCGTTTATCTTTTTCAACAATCTTTTAAGAGAGAAACTCTAACTCCCTATTAAGGCGGCACCGCCTTGAAGATTGTTTAGGTGAAGTTCTTCCAGTACCTTTGTTACCTTTAGAGGTACTTGTGTTTTAGCACTGAATTTCATTAAGAACTTAAAACTCATCCCTCATTTCAGTAAGAATCAGCATTAATTTAATTAGGATGGGATTATTGCAGATTTTTTAATAATGCTGCAACTATTCACATATCAAATGACTTATTGTTACCCTTTGAACCCGTAAATTACCTTTTGAGTAATGACAGGTAGGGTTGTTGTTATTGGTGAACCTTTTTAGTTAAGGAGTTTCAACCCCATCCTACTTGAAGTAGATTCTACTAAATCTCTGTTTAGAGGTTTAGTCAAAAGATTCGCCAAATTCTCAATTGACCTTACATAATTTAGAGAAATTATTCCATCCTTGATTAACTTACTTATATAGTTATGTTTAAGACTCATGTGTCTAGACTTTCCGTTGTATGCTTTTGTTAATGTGGCTTGACTATCACACATGATAGGTATTGAAGAAATATTCTTCGATCCCAAACGTATCTCATAAAAAAAATCCTTAAGTCACTCAGCCTCTTTCCTAGTATTCGATAGGGCTACAAATTTAGATTCCATGGTCGAGTGTGTTATGCATGTTTGTTTATTTGATTTTCAAGAAACAGTACCTCCTCCTAGAGTGAACACCCAACCTGAGGTGGATTTACTTTTACCCGTGCTAGATATCCAACTAGCATCGATAAATCCTTCCAATATTGCCGATAATTTAGTATATTGCAGGCCTAAGTTCTTGATTTTCATTAAGATCCAAGAACTCTCACAATAGTCTTCCAATGATTATTACTCGGATTGCTAGTAAATCTGCTAAGTTTACTTATGGCATAGACTATGTCTGGTCCTGTGCATTGAACTACATACATAAGACTTCCTATAACACTAGCATCTTCCAATTGAGCAATCGCCCTTCTATCATTCTTTACAAGTTTTGAACTTGGATCAACCGGGGTACTATATTCTTTTATGTTCAAGTGTTTGAACTTGTTTATCACATTCTCAATATAATGTGATTGACTTAGATGATAACTCCCACTAGTCTTTGTGACTTTGATACCTAAAATGGTATCCACTTGACCAAGATCCTTTATCTTGAATGTGGAAGATAGAAACCTCTTTGTTTCTTCTATATCGTCCATGTGATTACTCATAATTAACATGACGTCAACATATAAACATATATATGTCACATAATCATAATACACTTTAGAATATAAACATCTATCTACACTATTATATTTAAATCCGAGTGATGTTATAGCTAAGTCAAACTTCTCATGCCATTTCTTAGGTGCCCACTTCAAACTATATAAGGATTTTACTAACTTGTATATCTTATGTTCATTTTCAGGTAGAACAAACCCTTCGGGTTGCTCCATATAGACCTCCTCATCGAGATTTTCATTTAAGAATACCATCTTGACTTCCATTTGATGAACTTGTAAGTCATATATTGAGGCCAATGCGAATAATATTATAATCGATGTTATTCTAGCTATCGGTGCATAAGTGTCAAAATAGTTGATTCCTTCCTTTTGTCGATAGCCTTTAGCTACTAATCTAGCTTTGAAAGTATTTAAAGAGTCATCAACATTATATTTCCTCCTAAATACTCATTTACATCCAATAGGTTTGAATCCCGTTGGTAGATTGACAAGCTCCCAAGTTTTATTAGACATTATCGAATCCATTTCATATTTAATTGCATCTTTCCAAAAAATGCTATCACGAGAAGCCATAGCTTCTTTATAGGTTTTAGGGTCGGTTTTCACTTGTAGACCAAACTGAATTATTTTTACAACATTCAACTCATTTCCTTCAACTAAGTCAAAGGAGATAAGTTGAGAATCAATTTCATCCGGTCCTAAAAACTTCCCAACTCGAGTTCTCTTGCTTCTTCGTGGTTCACTAAACTCATCAACATCTTTATAAGACATTTTATCACGTGTTCCACTTGAGCTAGGGATGTTTTCAATATTTTCCTTTAATACATTATCCGATGATAACAAATCTTCAAAGAACTCTATATCACTTGATTCGATAATCACATTGGTCTCCGAGTTTAGCAATCTATAAGATTTGCTATTATTAGCATATCCAACAAAAGCACATTTAATGTCTCTCAGACCTAATTTGGTTCTATAAGGATTTGTGTTCTTGCAATAAGTAAGACACCCCCACACTTTGAAGTATCTAATGTTCGATTTTCTTCCTTTCCATAATTCATAAGGAGAAACCTTTGTATGTTTACAAGGAATCCTATTAAGCATCCTACATGCACTTAATAAAATTTCATCCCATAAATTAAACGACAACTTAGCATATATAAGCATGACATTAATCATTTCTACTAAAGTTCTATTCTTTCTTTCAGCCAAACCGTTTGGTCGGGTGTCTTAGGTGTAGAACATTGGTGAATTATGCTATGTTGTTCACAATATAAATTAAATTCACTAGAAAAGTATTAACCACCTATATCACTTCTAAAGGTCTTTATTTTCTTATTTAAGTGTTTTTCAACTTCATTCTTATAAGTCTTAAACAAATCAAAAGCCTCATATTTGTGTTTCATCAAATAAACATAGGTATATCTTGAGCAATCATCAATAAATGTTATGAAATATATATTTTCACCTCTTGTTAGCATGCCATTCAATTCATATATAACGGAATGAATTAATTCTAATATACTAGATGTCCTCTTAATGTTTTGATAAGGCTTTTTAACCATTTTTGTTTCTACACATGTTTTGTATTTAATGGCATCATTTTTATCATATGAAATTAAGTCACAATTTCTCATGCGTTTCATGGTACTTTTACCTATGTGACCTAATCTAGCATGCCATAAAGAAAATAAATCAATCATGTAAACAAAATCAACTTTATTTATTTCATTGTCAATAGTATAAAGTTTGACCATTCATTCACATGAATAGTCCTTTCCAACAAATTTCCTGTTAAGTGACAATACAAGTTTGCTGGACTCAAAGACACTTTTAATGCCCGATTTTTCCAAAAGATTTTCACTCACTAAGTTCCTATTCATGTCCGAAACATGTAGTACATTTGTGAGAGTAACATTTTTCCCAGATGTGAAGATAATTTCTACACTTCCTTTTCCAATTACTTTGGACTTCACATCGTTATCCATTTGGATCTCTTGGTCTCCATCCACTTCATTGTATGTTTTAAACAAAGATTTGTCATATGTTACATGCACCGTAGCACAAGTATCATACTACCAGTGGAGAACCTTTTCCTTAATTGCATTTATTTCGCTCACGATGACCACAATCTTGTCTTGTTGGATGAAATTCGATTTATCTTCGGAGTTGTTATGTTTTCGATGTCTACAATATTTCGCGTAGTGTCTAGATTTCCCGCAAACAAAGCATCCTCATTTGGTCTTCTTCTTGAACTTATTAAGGTTCTTGGAGGCTTTCTTTTGTTAGATTTTGTTGGCGGTTCAAAATTTTCTATAGCATTTACTTTGGAAGTGCCTTCTCGACTCTTCCTCAATCCGAAGATGTTTTTGCAGTTGTTTCAAAGAATAATTTTCGAAACTATGCATTATCTTCTTCCGGTATCATTTCCAAGTTTTGGGAAGTTTGGCAATTATAGCCCCCACTTGAAAGGTCTCCGGTATTTCAATTTTCACCGCCTTCAACTTATTGACAATTACTTGCATTTCATGTATTTGGGGAAGAAGGGGAATATTCTCTAAAAATTTAAAATCGAAGTACTTAGAAATTAAAAATTTCTTTGTACCTTTTTCTTTTGTTTTGTACTTATTTTCGAGCACATCCCAAATTTCCTTTGTTAAAGTTGTGTTTGTATACAAGTCATACAAAAGATCCGATAAGGCGTTGAGAATGTGACCGCGGCATATTAACTCATCTTCTTGGCGCTTTTGTCTTTCATTCCTCACCACTTCGATTTTTCCATTTGTTGGTTCCAGTAGTGGCGCCAATTTCGGATCTAGGATGTAGAAGATCTTTAGTGCAGTGAAAAGAAACTTCAATTTGTCTTTCCATCGAGTGTAGTTCGTTCCATCGAACCGATCTAACTGTACCAAGTCTTGATTCATGAGTTTGATTGTCGCCAACGTTGTCTCACTTTCCATTGCAGAAATATCGTTTGAGATTGTTGGAGAAAATTCACCGAATTGGAGTAGAGATCACAAAATATGAACCAAAAAGGCCAAAAACAAGATAATCTCGAACTTGCATCAATGAATGGCTTGAACACGATATCGTTGTCTTCAAACGATATTTGCCCCTTCTTCTATGAATTTGAGATGCTTCGAAAGTTGTTGACAAATGGTTTGCACGATTATAACAAGCTTTGCAAGGATTTAAACACCAAAGCACAAGTGCAAATCCTAGAAAACTTGAAGAACACAAAGAATGAATATGAATATGGCTTTTAAAGACTTTGATCTTTGATTTTGGAAGTAATATGGAACCTTGATATTTTGTAATGTGTTTGCCTTCAATATGGATTCAATAGATATAGACATACACCACATTCACGAAATGGTACCAAACTTTAAGCCAAAAGTCACCAATTTTGAATTTACAACGGGAGAAAATGGCCTCCAACGATCAAATAAATACACAATGCGACCGCATGGTACAAACCCATGCGGTCGCATAGTTTGCCCATGCCGAGACCATTTGGTCTCGACATTAGGCCATGCGACCACATGGGTTGGATTGAATTTTATATTTTATTTTTTATTGTTGTTTTTTATTTTGAAAAACGAAAATGTTTTTACTTTTTTTTGTTTGAATTCCCCCAAAGGAGTAATACCTCGAGAGATTTTGTAATAAATAGGCTTGACGGAACAACATTATCACATCATATACTTTTGACTTTTTTTTTTTTATGACCATGCTACTCATCTGCTTTAAAGCTGTAGTTTCCATATGAAGAATGCCCTGTAGATGTATTCATAGTTAGAGGTGATACATGCTAATATTTTCACCAATCATGCTACATGTACATTAAGTTTGACATCATATGAGTTGGTAGATTTTTATATATTGATTTTAACAATACTTTTTCAATCAATGGCAAGATTTCCTACATTTTTCAATCATTCTATTTTCATATGAAATTGCTAATCTAAAATTCCTGTTATGAACATAGTTGTCTTGCCAAAACAGTATGTGACCATTTGTTGCGTCAAATGTGACTCTCTATGACTGTTTGAAACTGGTATGTCTTCTATGTGATTATCTGTGACTAAATTTATCTTAACTTTGATTGTATGTTACCATATATTCTTAAATGTGACTGTCTATGATCAGGTCCTTCTTAAATGTGACCTGACCTGACTTAACTTTGATTATATGTGATCAGTGTTGTCATAATTGTGACTGTATGTGACTATGTCTATGTTAATAGTGTTTTTGTAACCTAGTATGTGAACAATGACTTTTTTGTAGCCACTTTCCTATTAATTGTAACTATTTGTAACCTTTTATGTTTTAATTGTAACTGTCTGTGACCAAATCTGTATCATTTGTGACTTTCAGTGACAATGTCTGTTTTCACTGTGAATGTTTGTATAGTGTAATGCATTCATTGTGATCCGTTGTTACTTGACTGTGACCTATTGTTGCTTGACTGCAACTTATATTATTCAAAGACCTATATTATAGGTTACAATCCACTTCTTGCTCACAAATTTTATAACTTATTTCATCATCATAAATTATCAAACTAATTGATCACAAGTTATTTCTCGATCGTAAGTTAATTGATTACAACTTATTTCTTGGTCACATACTACAATTTTTATAGTTCACAACTTATTTATCAGTCACAAATTATCAAATTAATTTGTCACAACTTCACAAAAAATCGAGATTATAAATTTAGTTGCAACTCCATATTTTTTAGGTCATATATTATTTATTGGTCATATTTTATCATTATATATTATTTATTGGTTACAAATAATCAATTTATTTGTTATAATAACTCAATAATTGGTTACTGGTTACCCTTCATCCCATCTCACAACACTACCATCTGCATCACAACAACCGCCGACAGTACCACCACCACTCCTCCCTACCCCCACCACCACCAGTACCACCATTATCGTCAGCACCTCACTACCACAACAAGCACCTCTTCCAATTTGATTTTTAACTCTTTTGAGAAGTGCCTAATAGTAACAAGGAAAAGCCTCCCTGCATAGGCCCTTTTGCACAGGGCCTGTACAGGGGCTGTCATATGGGGTGGACCCCGCACGTGGACCCCATGTGTGGGGTCCACCCCCATGTGTGTGCACCTGTACAGGCCCTATGCAAAGGCACCTTTATAGTGTTAAAATTTTCTTTGGTCACATTAATTTTAGATGAGTAGTAAGTTCAAACTAGTCTCTTCTTAATATATGGAATTTTTAAAGTCATTGTGACTTACAAATAGAAGTGTCAATTTTTTTATTAGCACTACCCACTATGTGAATTAAAAGACATGTGACTTGATGTTTCTAAGTCTCGAGGACATGCTTGTGTAGCAATGTTCTATCTTGCATAAGACTTTGAATCTTAAACATTGAATGAGCTAGAACAAATGCGGGATGGATGTGGGAGACTGGTAAAGGGACCAAGAAGAACTTCAGATAGTAAGTGAATGCAAGTGGTTTTGGTAGATGATCAATCTTATAAAGATTCAAGTGCTTCAACTATATGGTTTGAATCTCTTAGCTCGAAAGTGGTTAAGTTAAAGAATATTGCACTTGAATATATTCCTCTTAGTGTTGTTTACGTATCAACACTATACAAATTAGATCTTATCTTGTGTAGATAATGGATTCATGGGTTAGAAACCCACTTCATATGAGATCAAGAAGTATATTAGTCTATTGTTGAGTATTTGACTTGATACGAAATAGATATATACAAATAGTGAAGATGGAGTGGAGGTTTATATGACTGGTACTGCAACTTAGTGTTGTAAAGTGGATAAACTGACTTCCTACTTGATATTGAGATTGTATCAAAGACTCCACTAAATTTGATCTCAATTATTTTTCTTCTAAGAGCGATCTCTTACTTGAACTTGTACATGATATTTCTGTTCGTACTCACAGTGGTGATGTTTATTATGGTTCTGGATATTTGTGCAATAGTTTGAGGTTTTGAGTTGAGAAAACCATTTAAAGCTGTACGAGCTAAACTTTCATAGAATAAATCCATCTAAATTTCTTTGTGGGCCGTGATCAAGAAAGATAGAGATGAAACTTTACTTTTCATTACATTTATAGATGGATTCATGCACTTCAGTTATGAGATCAATTTTCTTAAGTTGAAGATATTGTATTGATTTAGATTTTTATGAAGTCCAGGAGAAAATCAGATTATGGAAGTGAAGATTTTAAGAACTGTTTAACAGCATGAATCTCTATCACAAGATATCAATGATCTATGTAATGAGAGGAACTTTTATTGGATTAACTATTCTTTAATATCTAATAATTATATGACGTATTGGATTGAAAGAATGAAATATTGCTGAATATGATGACTAATGAGGTTCAAGATATGCAGTTCAAGATATGTAGTAAAACTTACGTATTTGCTTTTGGAAAGAGCGTTGGCTAACTACAACATATCAATTAATGGAGTTCTCTCAATGTTAGTACCTTCAAAATATATAAGTTTTGGACACGTAAATAACCGAATATGGGTTATCATAGACTCTTAATGGACTATATGTATTTTCTCAATAACGAGTGTGGGAACATGAGTCTATTGAGAACTAGATGTGTCTCGATGACATATACGTAATCCAAAAATGTACTTAAGTAACATTTTGGATGGATATCGAGTCAAAAGAAGTGACTTTTGACATATTTTTCAGTAAGAGAAAAGATTGGAGAACATCATTGAAATTGATATTATATGTACTAATGAATTAATTTTGAATATATAAGTGAATATTCGAACTTCTTATTCAAGTGGGAGTAATTTGTTTTAGAGTTGGACCTATCTATTCGAGTGGGAGCTATCTAAGAACTATCTAATTTCAATGATACTAGATTTCGAGTGGGAGCTATCTATTCAAGTGGGAGTCATCCAAGAACTATCTAATTTAATGATTCTTAGTTTCGAGTTGGATCTAAGAGCTATTTAATGCCAATGATTCTTGGTTCAAAAAATCAGAAGATGAATTTTGAGAAAAACGATGGAAGTATATATATGGAGTATAGAATTTCGACCTAATTTGAGATATGGTGAAAGTTCTATTTAGACATTATGTTTACCAAGAACATTCAGGCTCTTGAAAGTTAAGTAGAAGACTAATGAGTTTTTGATAGATAAAGCTCATTTTTGAAAAAGGTTAACTCAATGTGAGTATATTGAGTTGGATAAAATTTTTCATAAAGATGGGATTCGCTTCGGTACATCAATGCTAGCCGTGATGGTACGTTTAAATTTTGAGTTACACCAAATTGACCTAGAGACTGTATTTTTATTCTCTGAGAAATGATTAAAGATATCAACATGAATCGACTTTTAGATTTCATGTTAAAGGCTTTTTTTATCGTGGTAACTTTATAGTTACATGTATTGTCTAATACAGTCACATTGACAGTCGTACTTAAGTTTTTAACAGGGTTAAATTTCGTATAAGAATTTTGTCATATGGGCGAAAATTACTGTATTTGTGAAAAGGTCTGATGATAGGTTGTAATTCTAACTTTGATATTGATGACATTGGATTGACTACAATTTTTTAGAGAAAAGACATGGGTTTAGCAAATTGTATGATTTGTGATAAGAATACTTTTCATATGTTCTTGTTCTATCATAAGAGTTTTATACTATAAATGCTCATGTGGAATTGTAACTGTGACCATATAAGTCTTCATAAATATTCAAAGATTTCATAAAGAACTATATCTAGTACGATTGATAGTTAGGAGATAAAAATATACTATGATGTACTTGCCCTAACATTGGTCATGCCATGGATCTAATCTGTAGGTATCAATATTATCTTAGAAAATATATTGTGATACCTGAAGAGTGCTGCTGTCAGTTATTCTATTTCGTTGTCAAACGAATAACTTGTGATTGGAATAGATATACAATTGTTGACTAAGAATGAGAGTTAGTCGAGCATAATTAGTTTTTTGACTTGTGCGCTTTTGCTATATAGACTAACAAGAAGCATATGCTGTAATGTATATTTTGGTAGCTAAAGAAATTGTTTGGCATGGATGTATTGAGCATCTAATTATACTGGTAGAGAATATGAGATTCATGATAGTTACGCAACTATCTTATATGTTAAGATCTCAAGTATCAAGATGGAACCAAACAACTAATGGTAATTCTGTGAGAGACATTAGCAAAGAAAGTGTCTTTTGTGATATATCTACGTAAATGATGATATGTAATCATTATACTCTGAAGATGTCTAGAGATATATTTGTTGATGATATGGAATATCTAAAATTTCGTAAAATATGATACTTGGTATATTAGACAAACTCTTGATTGAATTTTATGTGCTCATAGATGAACAATTTTGAGTTCATGTGATCTAATGTTGGGATTATCAGATAAATGATTTGTATGCACATAAAAAGTATGTCGAATGAGTTGAGATTGGCTCACTCACACGAGCAATCGCCTCAGACGTTTTGAAATGTGCTGAGATGAGACAAAATGATCATGTTGTGTACATGATCTTGTGGCCTTGATAGTGATCATGTTGTGTACATATCCAGTCGCCTTGTTAAGGTATCAAGATGAGATTACAATAAGTAATCGAAATGGATTTTTCTATCCATTAAACCTATTTAGTAGCCAGATCGAATTCTCGATTTGAGAATGCCTAGAGGAATGAATATAAGGAGAACTCAAGTTAGATATCGAGGAATATCTGAACTATGATTTGTACGATATATTTAAATTACAAGATTAGACATACGCCTTAAGAAAGGGAGAAAACATCGTAACACGTGTTTTATACCATGTGTGCTTTAACGACCAATGAGAAATGAAAGAATTGATCCATGCTTCTTCATTGTGTGAGTCTCTGAGGCACATTTGACCTCACTTATATATACCCTTATGACTTTTGACTGTTTCTCAAAATTTTATTTCAGTGTTACTATTTTAGCATGTTGCCAATAACTATGATTGATTCGATTTGATGGGATATGTCTAGAAAAGCAGTTGACTTGAAATGAAGGGATTCAAGTAGGAAAGGAAGACTATTTAACTAACACCTCAACTTGTATTCACCAGTCGGATAATTGTGTTAATTACTTGAGTTTTGTGACACAATTGTGAATACAATATAAATGAGAAAGTTGAATATGTTCTAAAATGAATTGAGGGGTTAGAAATACTCGAACTGGTGTTACAAAATATGTCTGGAGTATAGTGAGAAATATAATTCCTCTTCTAGAGCTGCTATATATCCTTAACAGGTGTATAGTGTTGTGTGCTCTTAAAAACTAACTCGTTGGTCGCACGATCTATTTACCTGTATGAACTTGGAGATGTTAAGATTAATATAATTGATATTATATTAAAATCAGGTCAAGTCCATCATGTGCGAGTGGGAGATGTTGGAAGAAAACAAGTCGCCCATGTGGGTTGATCGACCCGGTTTGCTTGAAAATGGATTTTAGAGGGAGGAGTTAAAAATTTGAATTTAAAATTTAACCTCCCCACCTCCAATAACTCCCATCAACTTCCGTTATTCATCATTCTGAAGAAAGAACAAAAAGAATTCGAATTTTATTCATGGGGTAAAAAGAAATGAGGATGAATGCTTGATTTTTGGAAGATAACATTATTGGATTGTGGCTATCAAATTCCTTTCATTGTGATCGAATTCCTGATCGAGAGGCGGGTACAAGATGGTGTGGAAAGCAAGCAAATCAAAGGCAAGTAATTTAACCTCGATTTTGTGATTTCAAGTAAGTATTACTACTTGGAACTTGGTTATAAGCATGCAAACACGTTTTACATAACTATTACCCTTGGGTTAGGTCAAGTTGTTGACATATGGTCGACTTCATCCTTAATGTTTTAATCATAACAAATAAGATTAATATCGTTTTTAACAATTTATTTTGAATGATGATAGTTAAATGTTAAAATCAATCAAGCATTATATATTGGATTTGAAATGGAGATCAAAGTGGAAGTTAGGCATTCAAGTCAATTATTCAAGACTAGAGCTTAAAAGATAAATGTCAAGAAAGATCAAGAGCATGAGAGATAACATCAAAAAAAGATCAAGGAGAGAAGTTCAAGAGCCAAACATGAAAGAAATTTTGAAGCAAGATCAAAGTGTAGACTTTCTAAATCATATGTAAAGATATTGTAGGAATTAGTTCAAATAATTAACCAAAAATTGGAAAATGAAAAGGTGTGTAAAGGTGAAAAATGAAAAGGTGTGACTACGTGTCAACTTTGACCAAATATTCAGACTTGATTCGATGGTCAAATTACAAAAGTAAATAGACCAACTTATTCTACTTGTCGAGTAGATCCTCGTGGTATATTTGGCATCTCGAAACAAATTTCGAATGAATGAGAAATTGCGGTCCAAAGTTGGAAGAATGAAGTGTTGCAACTTTTCGAAAGGATGTAGGTTTGAAATGAAGTGTTGCAACTTTTCAAAATGAAGTGTTACAACTTTCCATAAAAAGTGTTGGATTTTGGGTGTGTCCCTTCACCCAAAACCCTTCATTTTCTATATATAGGACCCCTTGGATGTGTATTTGTCATTCCAATTCATTCCATAATTCCATATTATTCATTTCATGTTAAGTTACATAAAACGCTTTGTAGAAGTAATTATCTTTTGCATCAAAATCATTGTTATGGTAGAGAGAGAATTCCGTTTGAGTTCGTTGGTCGAAGCCATTTGGAGTGCTCTTATGCCTTGACGTGGTCGTTGTATCTTGAGAGATGATTGTCGAAAAATCGTTAGTACCGATGTGGGGCAAATTCATCTAAAGGACCAAGTGTCAAACACTTGCCTCGACCAAAAATTTATCACTTGCATCTTTTTTCCTTCATTTTCTGATTTTTCTTAATTATGATTTGATTTCAGAAACTGATTTAACATCATTTACATGTTTGTCCTACGAGATTTGATTCAAAAGAATAACTTGCTTTCGTTCAAGAGTAGAAAAAGATGAATCCATATTCATGTACTCATATTCGGTAACTATTATTGTTTTGCTTCTCAAATTCTATTTTGGTAAGTCGAAATTAAGTTTCGATTTCACGCAAATAAACGTATGCTTTTATGAATATAATATGCACATAATCGATGTATTCCCCAACAATCTTAAGACGAATTTTGTTGATTTTCTCGTGCATTTTATATTTACATTCTTGGAAATTATATAGTGTGCAATTCTGAAAATTGAGTATAAACACGTGAATCTGTAAACTGACAATTGGTTAAGCACTTAAATTAATGGTATATATGATATTCCAAATAATTGTACTTGCCAAAATTGTGATACCAATTGGAAAGTTGGCATTTTTAATTTGCTAGCATCTTTTAATTAAACAAGTGGTTTTGTGCATGAGGAATCTTGATTGGGTGTTTGTGCACTCATATTGATGGTTTTGTTCTCCATAAAACAGAATTCGTGCAAAAATAATTGGAGCCAGAATGTCTTAATATATTCTGATAAATTAAATAAAATATGCATGTTGTTGTAGGATGTATCTTTCCACATTTTTGAAATGGCATGAATTGGTCTTTTACCATAAGTTGTGTAACCAAATAAAATTGCCTTGCATACGAACGAGTGCTTACATGAAAAGATGCATATTTAATGAGTAAGTTACTGGTTTGATGATATTAAATAAATTACATGAAGAGTTGCTTCAATTTATTTAGTAATTAATTATTTGTGCAGAATTCCTTACTTTTAGTTTATACGTATGTCATCCAAATAACTTTTGTTCTCTCACTATGGCAAATCATTATGCGTTTGAATATATTACTTGCATGAGAAGACATATTTTAACTGATATATATGCCCATAACGGTAATGACATGAGCATGCATTTATTTTAAGTAGGCAACTTTGTTGGGTATCTATATGATAATCATGTGAAGCGGATTAGTGTATTCATTTGATGAATCCATACAAGTGTTTGGATTTTGGATAGACCTTTTTGGTTAAAATGGTCTAGTTGGTTAAATTTTCATATCTTGTTGAAATTATACTAACTTTGATTAATGTTGATAGCCTCATTTAATCCTATGAAATTAAGTGAGATGATTTAAGTGGATATAATTATTTAGTTATGAGAATTAAGCCACTTAATTATTTGAAATATTCTACGATCAATTTAGATGAAAAGGTGCATCCTTTCATATGAATAATCATGACTTTTGGTATGATTATTTTTTAATGGGCGTGTCTCTTCATAGAGATTAATTCAAGAGGTGTGTCCTTTTGTAGAGTTGTGTCTCTTGAAGAACACAACTTTTCAACCTATGGTTGATTCGTTCGTTTAAGTTTGAATATGGTGAATATATACCTTATTATTTGACCTGAAATGAAACTATCATGTGAAATGTCACAATGTGATAAGAGAAGTTGCAATTCTTGTGAATCAAGATGCTTAGCCTTCTTCACTGTTGAAATTGACTTCAATCGTAAGACCAATTAAATTGGTTTATATTTGGAAAGCATTGCTGGTCTATATGACGGCATTGATTTAATTTGGATGATCAAATTAAAATAATTGGATTAAAGTACATTCTATACATCTTTAATTGAAATAAATTGTGAGTCAAGGACCACTATTTTGAAAGTATTTAAACTTTCATGAAGCACTCGATATGGATATTATCTAAGAGATAAATAAATTGAACTATGAAAGAGTTGCCAAACCCTAAGTTCAGTTGTAATCCAAAGATGCGGGGGATTATCATAAATGCTCGTGAACTTGAATGAAAAGTTTAAAACTTATGGATGCAACGTTACTAGATTGCATATGTATTTTTAATTGAGGAATTGTGGGGTAACTCAGTTTAACAATTACATTTGCTTTTATCTTATAATCATAGAAAGATATCTATGAAGGTGAAAAGATAGAAAACCCTTATACTAATTATAACGATGATATACACTAAGTCTAAAGTGGATTACATAGGTAGAAGCCAATTGTGGCGGTTGTTTGGACATGCAAGAACAATTGGAATATATGAAGAATATTCATATAGTTCAAATGTATGGTAATGTTTCAATGATGATATTGAATACCCATGATTCTAAAATCCACTTGTAAACATGGTTGACTAGTGTAATAATTAGATAGAAATCATCTAACAATGTTGTTTGAAAATTGATAAAGTTTTAGATAAAGCTAAGAAGCATGTACCTTCATGAAATTGGTGGTGACAATTTGTATCTATTAAATGAAATCGATCGTTTGCTAGCAATAATTGATAAGATACTAAGTCACATGTAATGGTAGGTCTAGACGTATAAGTCATAGACATAATACCATTAAGCAGTTGATCTCAATGGTGTAAACTCGTGATATCTTTAAAGAGATTTACTAAGAGAGATTAAGAATATTGTATATCGAAGGGAATGAAGTAAAGCCTACTACGTTAGAGTCCTTGTAATGGTAACCCTACCTTGTTGACTGGAGATCCCAAGATCTTGGTTCAAAGGGACAACTAAGTTATGAGGATTCCATGAAGCACTAAGGAAAATAATTTCCTAACTCATTCCTATGATATTAAAGTGCTTTATGTAGAGTTGTAAGAAGTTAAGATAATCTTTTAAAGATTCCTATATCTTGATTAAATCAAGTGGAGTAGGGTAGAATACTCTTAATAGGAAGTCACCTATGTGACTGTGAAGTGGGGCCGCTTCAATGAGAATTATTCAAGGCTTGAATTCTTTAAACACTCGCAGAATCAAGAAGGGTTCAGGGCCAAAATGAATCAAGTCATGAGAACCATGAACGATTTAGGAAAGACATCTGTGTGAGTATCGTTGTCTTGGCTTACACTAAAAGCTGAATGGTTCAAGACATCACGTTCACCAATTAGCCGAGTAAGTCCGATGGTATTTCACTAAGGGAAGTTTAAGGCTAGAAGCTACCTTCCCTGATGCAGTGTTTTTTCGTACCCTCTCTACGTTGCATCATATCATCGCATTTGCATATGCGTACCCCAATTTTCATTCATGTGGGGGATTGTAGGAATTGGTTCAAATAATTAACCAAAAATTGGAAAATGAAAAGGTGTGTAAAGATGAAAAATGAAAAGGTGTGATTACGTGCAACTTTGACCAAATATTCAGACTTGATCCGATGGTCAAATTACAAAAGTAAATATACCAACTTATTCTACTCGTCGAGTAGGTCGTCGTGGTATATTTGGAATCTCGAAATCAATTTCGAATGAATAAGAAATTACGTTCCAAAGTTGGAAGAATGAAGTGTTGCAACTTTTCAAAAGGATGCATGTTTGAAATGAAGTATTGCAACTTTCCATAAAAAATGCTGGATTTGGGGTGTGTCCCTTCACCTACAACCCTTCATCTTCTATATATAGGACCCATTGGATGTGTATTTGTCATTCCAATTCATTCCATAATTTCATATTATTCATTTCATGTTAAGTTACATAAAATACTTTGTAGAAGTGATTATCTTTTGCATCAAAATCATTGTTATGGTAGAGAGGGAATTCCATTTGATTTCATTGGTCGAAGCCATTTGGAGTGCTCCTATGGCTTGACGTGATTGTTGTATCTTGGGAGATGATTGTAAAAAAATCATTAGCACCGATGTGGGCCAAATTCATCTTAAGGACCAAATGTCAAACACTTGCCTCGACCAAAAATTCATTACTTGCATCTTTCTTCCTTCATTTTCTGATTTCTCTTAATTATGATTTGATTTCAGAAACTGATTTACATCATTTACATGTTTGTTCTGCGATATTTGACTCAAAAGAATAACTTGCTTTCGTTCAAAAATCGAAAAAGATGAATCCATATTCATGCATTCGGATTCGGTAACTATTATTGTTTTACTTCTCGAATTCTATTTTGGTAAGTCGAAATTATGTTTCGATTTCACGCAAATAAACGGTATGCTTTTATGAATATAATATGCACTTAATCGGTGTATTCCCCAACAGATATAACACTTTGATCTTTAGTAATAAATGACAATAACTCAAAGATCATTTTGTGCACAAAAATTTTTTTGGTTGTCACTTGCATAAAATCTTTTATTGAAAAGTAAGATTGCTTTTTCAAAGTCATACTTGAACTTGGATCACAATTCTTTAAAAAAAAAAAAAAAATTTAAAAAGTCAATGGTCAAAGTCAACGGTCAACCGAACGTCAGGTTGACCAGGCAAACGTCCGGTTCGTCAACGGTCAAATTTTTTAACCATTGTACAACGGCTAGTTTGATCGTCCGCTTGACAGGAAAACGTCCAAATGGGTCATCCAATTGGGTAAAACTTTTCCGTTTTGATTGCTATAAATATTACTCCACTTTCATTAATCAAAACAATCATGAAAAGAGCTTCCTTGTGAAATATATTTATGAAAAATCTTCTTTGAGCTTACATTTTTATGTTCATTTCATTTATCTCTTTAATAGCAAAAACTTTGATTGTTGAATCAAACCTTTTGAATCAATATCTCTCGTCAAAGTATTTCATATCTATTTGTTCTTAACTTATTTATATCAGTTTTAAAAGAGATATATTGTTGAAGAAGATCTTTACACTTACATTGCATAATCCTTTCCATTTCTTCATATTAAAAACTTTAATTGATTGAATCAAATTTGTACAATCATCATATTCATCAAAGTTTCTTATTTCTTTTAGTACTCTTCTTATTACAATATTCATTTAAAGAAAGATATTTGTTGAGAATATTTTTTGAATTTACATTGCATTTATTTCTTCATAATTTTCTCATTGAAACACTTTAATTGATTGAATCAAATTTGTACAATCATCCTATTCGTCAAAGTTTCTACTTCTTTTAATACTTAACTTAGAATCATTCATTTAAAAAATATATATATTGGTTGAGAAGATTTTTTTTTGAACTTATATTGCATTTAATTCTTCATAATCTTCTCATCGAAAAGTTTTGATTGATTGAATCTAATTTTTAATTGTCATATTCATCAAAAAAATTTATCTAACACTAGAGTTATAATTTATTATTATCTATTAAAGTGTTAGCCTTTCTTAGTACTTAATTTGTGTCGTGTTATTTATCAAGGGAGGTTTTTGTTGCAAAATCACTTTGATAAAGTGTGGGCCATATTGAGGTCTCGTAAAGTTTAATAGGTGGGTTACATTGAGATCCTGTAATAAGGATCGATGTACCTTGCTTTTAAGTCACCGAAAGTGTTGTATAAGGTTGGATTGTACTATAAGTCAATCATCATAGTAAAAAAGGCTTTGCTCGTGCTAACAAAGGACGTAGATCACCGTTTTAGATCGAACTTTCACAATTATATCGTTTGCAACATTTCTTCCTTTTACTTATCGTTTTTATATTGCACTTATTATTTGAACTTATCTTTTTGGTCTTTACTTACTTTTGTATTTGTGTATATTTGTCTAATTGTCTCATTTAATATCACATTAGTTTAAATTTAGAATTAATTTTCAAAAAAGTTTTAAAAACCATTTCATACCCTCTCTTGGTTAGTCATTCTCGGACTTTCACGAATTGGGTTGAATGTTTAACCCGCAAGTTGACCCAATTTAGTTTGAATTACACTATGCTTGACCCAAATCGCAAAGCTTGTGAAAATCGACCCAAGTCAATTTGGACTGGGTCATTTTGTTGGTAAAACCCTTTTCTTTTTTTTTTTGGCCCAGCCCTAATTCACAAATATAATACAAAAATAATTTTGAATTCAAATAGTGAAAATTACTGGTGACAGCCCTGTAAAATGCTGCTATATAATAAAACATGGTTTTGAATTCAAATGGTCAAATTGATACCGACAATGTTATAAAATACTGCGTAGCATGATGTAGGATCATCAAGTTTTACATGTAGTGCGACATTTGGGCAATGTTTGCAGTTTTCCTATTTCTATTTTATTAATGTATGCAATGTAAATAAATTTAATTTTTGAAAATTGATGGGATTATTTTTGAAATCTAAATTGATATAAACGTTTGTCTGCTTATCTATGGCTGCAAGGAAATGGAGTTCTTTATGAACAACATAAGACCTATATTTGGCTCATGTTTATAAGTACTTAGGTAAGGTTGGCAACGGTTCGGTTATAGGTCGTTTCGGCCAAAATCGTAACCGCACCACCAATTTTTTGATCATACCATAACCACGTAAATCGGTTCGATTTGGTTCTTATTTCGGTTCGGCACGGTTCTGTTCAGTTAATAACCACGAAAATAAATTATTTTTTATAGGTTCATCTGTCAAATTGATATAAAACAATTTATGAAAAAAGTCAATGAAAATAAAAGCACAATATTCCAAACGAAAATGCAAGCATTATCAAACAATATTTCAAACGAAAATACAAACATTATCCCAATTTTCAATTGCAAAATACAAATTTAACAAACAATATTATAAATATAACAATACTAAACTTTTCCTTCATTCTTAATTGTTGTGCATCGAAGTTACTTGATTCATTCTTCCCCACAAGTCTTATTAGCATAGATCAGCACTCAAAGTTGATTCGTATATAGTAAATAAGAAATGTAAGTAGAGAATACAACGATACTACCTATTCAGAATGGTCTTAACTAAGATTTAAATAAATAAAAAATGTACCTCTTCGTCAACTTCCTTCTCGCTAAATGTTGCACTAGTTTAGAATATGATGAAGAAGTAGAATTTTCTGCACACAATAGAAAAGAAAAATTAACAATAAAAGGAGCCGTGTGTGAGTTTGTGGAAATTAGGTTTGCATTTATATACTGTCATAATAATACTATTATTATGGGCTAATGGTAAGTGGGCTGACCGATTGAGTTAGGTAGATGTAATGGGGGGATTTTGTTTTGGGCTAAATAGAAAAATAATGTAAAGCCCAATAATCAATTCAATTGTGTGTGTGTGTATTTTTTTTATCAGATAATCGGTTCGGTTTCAGTTCAACGGCGTAAATACCATACCCGCACCACCACGAACCGGTTTATTAAAATCAAAATCATATCCGCCCCATTGCACCATCGGTTCAGTTTTTTTCACCCCATTCGGTTCGGTTAACTGCGGTTTTCAATTTTGACGGTTCAAATTGCCATTCCTATACTTAGGTCACTTTTTGCTGATTCGTCACTTATTTCTATTTCTTTCGCATATAATTTCACACTTCTTCACTTTACGTTGTAAACGATTTAAGCCCCTGTTTGGCCCCCATTTTATGGAAATGAAAATGGGTGGAATATTATTTTTTTTTAAATGAGTGGTTGAAAAATAAGAAAAAATTTTTGATTTACGTGTAGGGCTAGTTAACCCACGAGCTCGGCTCGTTGCTTGTGGGCGAGCTCGGCTCGGCCCACGAGCTCGTGTACTCACAAGCCACGAGCTCGTGGGCCGAGCCGAGTCGAGCGGCTCGTGAGCTCATGAATTTTATTTTATTTTTTGCAAATTTTTCAAATTTTATTAATAAAATTTTATTTTTTTCCACTTTTTTGGACGAGCCAGCTCGTGGGCTCGTCATTTGACGAGCCGAGCCGGCTCGGCCCAATTGATATCCCTATTTACGTGCAATATTATTTTATGGAAGATAGTGTGCTTGAAAATAGGAGAATTTAAAATAAAATGTAATGGAATGAAAATTAATAGGGGTCAAACGGGGGCTTAAATATGAACAATGTTTGTTTGTAGGGGCGGACCCAAGATAATTTTTCAGTGGGGGCGAGACAAAAAAAATGAGCTAAAATAAATTGTGAAATCATTTTTTTAATGTTTCAAGTTTAGACGAGGTTGGTGGTGCCTAGTGGAGAAGCACTTTGGAATGCCCCTAAATTTTTACAGTTGTTTTTTCTTCAAAGACAACATTTTATGTATGTTCTTTTTTGTTTTATTTTTTGTCGACCTTTTGTAATTTTATAAGAACAGAAAAATAAATTGGAATACAACTATATCAATTTTATTCAATCATTTTTGTGGTATGATGGAATTAACACAAAAAATTAAAAGAGAGAAAGGGCCAAAAACATAGGGAGATTTTTCTAAATGACCTGTAACTATTCATTTTTGGTAAAATGTCTGTAATACCCTTAATGAAATGATCTGTCATATTTTGCACAAGATATCCTTAATTTATTGGAATAGTTCTAAAATTCCTCTATTCCTCTCATTTCAAGTTTTAATATATAGTTCCATCCTTTGATCTAATAAATTAGCATAATCTGTAATATAATTGTCATGTAATTCACTAAAATTATCATATTCCTTAAATGAAATATCCATAGTCTCTAGTTGAGCAAAAATATTTCTTATTTTTCTTAATAATTTTTCTAACAGATTATCTAATCATTTAATTGTATAACCTGACATTATTCAGATAATTCCTTGCAAGCTTTATGAATAATAATATGTTAGATAAGTTTTTTGCAAACATGAAAAGTAATAATCCCTATGATTCTTTCAAGATATTTGAAGAATTCTTTCTAAATTTAGCAAAGACAATACTTTTACCTTACTGTTGATCTTAAATCTGTATTCTTGGAACCGAGTGACCTTCAGGCTCTAAATCTGCAAACTGCTCCCTCAAACGGCCTTTTGCCTCAATGGGAATTCTGCTATTTCAACTTCTGCCCTCATTGTATCTTTTCTTAGAATTAAGAGTAAAGATCTTAAGTAAAGAAAATTCTCTCTTTGTTAAAGTAAGAAAGAGATTATCTTCTCCAATCTATCAAGAATCTATGGGATAAGAAACTTAGAAACTCATATCTTTCTGATATCAAAAGATTGGGATTTTATTTCTATAATGATTTATACAAAATTTATATTGTAAACAAGGGGTTTCCAGAAAAACTGGTTTTGAAGAAAGCTTAAGGAAGAGAATGGTTTCTAACTCGAGATGATCCATTCTTTCCCCAAACGCCTCTATTTATACATGACTCAAACTCACTATTATTGATCTATTACATCATTGCATACATCAGAATTTTAAAAAAAGGCTCACATGCCTCTCTATTCTTTTCCTCCCGGGGTCTACATTTTCACATGCATTCTTTGCTTTTCCACCAAAAGGGGCATCTTTTTCTCTATTATTGCCTTTCCATCTTTGGCTCCATATGTAGCTGGCTAGATGCTTTGGTAGTGGTAGGTCCCCTTTTATTTATCACCATTCATCTTTTATCTTGAAGAATCAATCTTTTAATCTTGTCTGCATGTGGGGTACTCCCTCAATCTGCATGATTCTTGGATTGTTGTAGGACTTCCATTAATTTGATGAGTATCAAATTTTTGGATATATTCTTTCAAAATGGTAGATTTTTCTTTTCCATTATTTGTAAGGAGTGTCCATCCTTCATATTGGCACAGGCATCTGAATTTTTTATTATATAAGTTCTTGGCAATATTGTAAAGAACTTTCATCTCCAAAACCCTTCGGGATTTTATCCATGATTTATTAATTTTGGGCAATGGTTTATTATTTCGGCTAACTTCAATCTGAAAATCTTGGCCAACATATCCAATTGTAATAATATGTTCAGCAGGATAGTATATCCTTCCATCAACTTCAGGACTTATTGAATAAAATTTGATATAAATCGACCTTCTTTGGGCAAATTTTGAAACTTCTGCCCTGAATATATCATCAAATTTTTCAATTTCCTTCAAATCTTTTCCTGGATATATCAAATCCAGAAATCCATAATCTGCTGCCATTTTGACCATGAAAGGGTCTGCATCTTTGGTAATTATTAATCTGGGATAAACATGATCTCCCGATACAATAAAATATGATTCATTTTCTTCCAATTCATAAACAATTTTGGCAAATGATGTATATTCTTCTTCTTTTGATGATAAAGGGGTATCATCATCTTCATCGGTTTTGATTCTTATAACTCTTGTATGTTCATCACCATCTTTTATAGTCACCTTCCGGGGACTTGCTATGTCTCGTTTGATATTGTTGGGTCCACTGCTGCTTCCTGGCTGTGTACCTGTTTGTATTTTTGAGATTGTATCAATTGGTATTTCCTGTTTGGTATCTAATGACTCGAATTGTGAAGTAATATCAACAATTCTGTCATTCAATTCTTTGGTATATTTGGAATGAGAATTAGAGATTTCCACCAACAATTTGACATTTTGTTAGATAGATTCTGTCATTTCCTCTAATTGCTCAATTCCAATTTTCATATCTTCTGATTCTTCCATGGGAATTTCATTCGTCTGTTGACGTCTATTAATGAATTTTTGATATTATCCATCTCCAAATTCGATATTCCTGCTCAAAAAATCTGCAAGATAGTTATTTATTTCTTTAATATGAATAATATCAAAATTGTAGAACGATAAATATGCTTGCCATCTGTATAACCTTCTATATTGAGGTTCCATAGGTAACTTATTCCTAATAAGTCCTGCAACTTGAGAATTATCAGTTTCAACAACAAATTTTTTTAGATAAAAGGAATAATGAAAACTTTTTTATTCCTCTAATAATTGCTAACAATTCTTTTTCATGGGTAGTATAATTTATTTCTGCTTGGTTAAAAGTTTCACTTGAATATCTGCATATTTCATTTAAATCTGTTTTTAATATAGCTGCCCAATATTTATCCGAGGCATCAGTATTAACAATTAAATTATCTTTTTCATCTGGTAATCTTAATTTTGGTAAATTTTTACATTCTTCTTTTAATACTTTAACAATTTCAGTATGTTCTTTATTTCAACCTTTAGTATTTGTTTTTCTAAGTAGAATTTGTATCTTATGTCTCTTTTTTGAGAGATTTTCAATAAATCTTTCAGCGTAGTTTAGACATCCTAAAAATTTTTGTATTTGTTCTTTAGATTTTAATTCATCTGGAAAACTTTCTATCTTTTTAGATATATGAGTTTGTAATTTTATTCCTTTTCTATCTATTGATAATCCTAGAAAATCTATTTCTTGTTTCTCAATTATAGATTTCTTTTTAGAAAGTACGATTCCTTCCTTTTTGCATTCATTTATGAATTGTAATAAATGATTTCTATATTCTTTTTTATTATTAGAGCATATTAGTATATCATCAATATAAACAATAAGAAAATCACTATACTTTTTGAATATATTATCTATTTTTCTTTGAAATATTTGTGGTGCATTTTTTAAACTAAATGGCATAACTAACCATTCATATTTTCCTTGAGGTGTACTAAAAGCTGTATATTGTATACTATCTTCTTCCATTTTTATTTGCCAAAATTCTGATTTACAATCAAATTTGGAATAATATTGTTTTCCTTTTGTAAGGTTTATTAGGACTTCTTTATTTGGTAAAAAGTAACCATCAAATTTAGTATATTTATTTAATTCTTTATAGTTTATTACCATTCTAGCTTTTCCTCTAATCTGTTCAGAATGTTTCATAACCATAAAAGCTGGACTGCTATGAGATCCATTACTGGGTCTAATTAGTTTTTGTTCTAATAATTCTTTTATTTGAATTTTAAATTCTTGTATATCCTGTAAGGTATACATCATTGGTCTAACTCTTATTATAACATTTTCTGTTAATTCTATTTTAGCTTTAGGATGATATGATTTCCAAAATAATAATGGATTTTCTCCATAAATTTTTTCTAATTGTTCTATGATTTTTCCCATACTTATTTCTATTTCTGTTTTTAGGATCTTTTTATATGATAGTTTTTTATTTTTTAGTTCATCTTGTACTATTGGTCTTTTTTTCCCATTTATCACCACGCTGGGTTGGCTGAACTCTGTAGGGTCTAAATTCTCTTCGTATTTTTAATAGATGTGCACAAGGTGTTTGTAGCATTATCATGTAATTATTTTGTTTATAATATTAAAATTGTTGGATAAAATTATTTCCTAATAATATGTCACATTCTAACTTATTATAATTATATAATTTATTTATTATGACTTGTTTACTATCGAGTATTATATTAACTTTTTAAGCACTATTAATTATTTGAGTACTTTCTCCAGTCACTCCTGTTATTTTTATTTTACTATTTTTATTCCATGATTTTATTAAGAAATTTTTAAAAATTGTTATATCACTTCTTGTATCAATCAAAGCACAGGTTGTTATATTCGTTTCTACTATAGTAACTTATATATATACTGCCAATAGAAAACTAATTTGATTATTCATCCACTTCCTATTCTACATAATGTAGTTTGTCTTTTATGAATTATATATAATCCTTCTCTTTTTATACTATAATCTTCTAATCCATTTAAGAAACTCATTCCTAATAATATATGAGGTTCAATATCCATACTTTCATCGAAATAACATGGTACTAAAAGATCAATTCCAACTATTTTTATTGGTACTTTTACCTTTAATTTTATGATATATAGTTGTCCATCAAAATTCCTATATTCATATGGTTCTATCTTATAAGTCATTAATCATTCATTTTTATTTGCAGCCATATGACATTCACCAGCTCTTGTATCTATCAATATATTTGGTCCTTTTATATACCTTCTACCGTTGAAATATTTTCCTTCTATTTTCATATTTCCAATATTTCCATAAGATTTTATTTCTTTTATACCACTAGTTTCTCCTATATATTCCTTTTTATTAGGTAGTCTAAGATTTTTTGATTTCTTTATCAACCTTCCATTATGAAATATTATTTTATAATCTTCTTCTTCTCTTAACTCTGTTATTTTAGGTTTATTTTTAGTTATATTAAATTCATATTCTTCTGGGATAAGATTTATTTGTTTGTTTGATTCCACTATTTTACTAATATCCTTACATTTCTTATGAATTTCTATATATGGTTTATTAGAATAAATATTCCCATAATTAGAATTAGTAAATGTGTATAATGCCCTATATTCCATAGTCATAATTTGATCTCCTGGTTCCATTATATTTTTTCTATGTAATTTGAAATGTAATTCTAAAACTTCATTAAAGTTTTTATCTTTCAATGAGACACAATATTTTGGGTAACAAGTAAATATTAACTTTTGATACGCTAAATTTCCTTCTATAGTTCCTAAATGACCATCTTCCAAATTTATAATTCTTCCATCATGTAAACTTACAGTTAATGGTGAATCTATTCCTTCCCTAAATAAGGATTTAAACATTATTTGTATTCCTACTAAATAAACATATTGGATCCTTTCACTATGTTTTTTTACTTATTTTTGATAATAATTTTAATACTGTATTTTTTGTTAAAAGGTTTATTTTATGTGTTCCTTGAGTAGTTCTAACATCTATAGTTTTTTCAATCTTATGGTATTCATTTATTGCTATTCTTTCTCTTCTCTATATTTTATCTATAATTTCCCATTTTCCTATTTTCAAATCTAAGGATAACTTTTGTATTTTCTTAAATTTATTATTATCAAAAGTTACTTTTAATCCATAACCTTCTATTCCCTCATATTCTTGGATTTCTATGTTATTATTTTCTATTTCTTCAATTTCTCTATCCAGATTCTGATCCATAATCTTCTGAATCTTCTTCACTTATAAATATTTCTTGATTATTATAATTTTCAATATCAGATATTTCACTTAATTCGCTTTCTATTTCAAAATAATCCTTTTGTAATATTCTCACTTTTTTCTTTGTGCAATCAGGACTTATATGACATATTTCTCCACAATTCCAACACTTACATTGTTTTTTATCTTTCTTATAAGGTTTATTTTTCTGTATATTGTTTTTCCTTTTATAATATTTCCTTCCACGTTTTATGTATTTTTTCTTAAAGCTTCTATATTTTTTAAACTTTCTGTTTTTATATTTTCTTTTATTTCTTTTTTCAAGATCACATCCCCATCTTGTAGGTTTTTCCATATCTTCACAACATATTCTAGTTAATTTCCCTGATTTTTTCAATAATTGTTTTTGTTGACATAATGCAAGTCTTTCAAACAAAAATTTTATTCTTGATCCTAATGTTTTAGGTATTCCTATATTTTCTTTAATATATTTTTCAAATTCTATTTTAAAATATATTGCCCATGATCCTGGTAATTTATTATAATACATTTCTTGATATACTTCTTGATTCTCATTATTATAAAATTGAATATAATAGTATTCCTTGAATTCACAAGTATATTCTTTAATTTTACACATATCACAAATTGTTAGATTAATTAACTTAACTCTTGCATTATCTTTTTCTCGTATTGCTTTTTCTTTATAATTTCTTAACCAATTTTCTCCTAAGAATTCATCTGCAATATATTCTACTAATCTTTCTATTCCTAGTTTATCTGACTTTATTATTTCTGTTTGTACATTTCTTTTTATTAATGATTTTGTATCACTACTAATTCCTTCCCACCAATTTCTAACATTTCCTTCAAAAGATGCAATTAAAAAATCTATTCTCCTTTCAGTATTTTCCCATGTATCATCTTTATTATATAAAAAGAATAATATCATTGAGTCTGCCCAAGTTATTAAGGCTTTCTTAGTATCTATTTTGCAATCTAAGTCTAATTTTGTTCCTCCATGGTTAACAGGTTTATCATAATTATTATTTAATTCAAATCTATTACTATATTTATTTCGTTTGGATGGTTGTTTATATCTTATTTTATCATAAAATTGCCTATATGGTTTATTATACATTGGAGCATAGCTTTTATCTGGATCTATTGATTCTTGTTTAGAGGTTCCTACGGGATTATGTCCTCCTCCAGTATTCATTAAGATTTGGTATTCATCATCTATACTTTCTAAACTTAAATGATCAAAATTATCTATAAGTAGATCTAATTCTTCATTCATCTTCTTTGTCTTGATTTTCTTCAATTTTTTGTTTACCTAATATTTTTTCTCTAGATTCCTCTTCTTCTATTATTTTAGGTAATATATTTTTTCTAAACTCATCATCCATGCTTCCTGTTTCTATTATTATATTTTTTCTTTCAATATGTTTTTTCCCAATTCTGGTTATTTCTTTTTCTATAAACTTTTTATCTACTCTATTATTCTCTTCTTCATTTTCTTTTAATTTTCTGACTTCAAATTTTAATATATTTATATCATTTCTAGCTTCTTTCATTTCATTCTTAATTTCTTGTACATCATTAATTAATGTTCTTATTAAATATTTTAATTCTTCCATATGTTCATTGATTGACATTTTATCTATTTTTTGATTGACAATAATAAGATACTATACACTCAGTATTTTTACACTCTTTTATCATTTTATCATATTTTTGTTTTATAACTTCAGAATTTGTTAGCTCTTTTAATTTTTCATAATACATTGCTTTTTCTTTATACCTTTCTTGTTTTAATTTTAATATCCGTTTTTCTTGAGTTTTAGTCATTTCTCCAGGTATTAATAATTCATCTAAAATTTTATTATTTATTGATCTTATTCTTTCTAACTTCCTTTCTAAAATATTTTTAGTTTTTTCCATTATATTTTTATGATGATTCATATATTTCTCTATGATACAAATCATTTTCAAATATTTCGCAAATTATTTCATATGTACGTCTATCTTTAATAAATCCTACAATTAATTTATGTAATATTTGTTCCTTTATTTCTCTAGGTAAATTTCTAGTTATATATAATGTTATTATTTTTAATTTATTAGGGATGGGGTTGTAAAATATATAACATCCTTTTTCTTCAATACATTGATAATAATTATTTATTTTTAAGATTTTCATGATCTCTATGGCTCTAATACCAAAGGACGGGTGCTACTATGAGCGAACAAAAATCTAATAATCTGAAAATCTAATAATCATGAATCTAAAAATCTAAAATTTTAATATTCCAAAAACTCTTTTATTTTTTCTATTAGGTGTATATAAAATTTTAAGATAAAGACTAATTTTTTGTATGCTTGTGGTAATCTATTTTTTATTAGTCTTCTCATAAATTTTTAAGTAATTCTTCAAAGTCTAGTAATGTCTGAGAATTTATAATATCAATATCTGTTATCGTATTTATGTCTGTTCTAAAAGGTATATCATATTTTGAAATATTTTTCTTTCTTTTTTCCAATTTATCTATTATATCTTGTATATCTTTTATGATTATTGATCTTACAATTCCTTTAGCAAAATTTTCTAATAAGTTTTTTTTTGAAACATTTTAATATTTCTTGTGATGCATATAATTGTTCTTGATATCCTATCTTATCAATTTCTTTTTCAAACTTAATTTCTTTTTTATTTTTAACAACCTTTTTTATATTATATGGTCCTCTCTTATATTTGGGTTTTTCTATTTTATAATTATTCATTAATAATTCTCACAAATTTTTAGAAAATTACTTGTTAGATTTTTTAAAGACTTAAATAGAAGATTTTTATTAGATAAAGGGTTGTTTTTTAATATTTGTTAAAGGGTGTTTTAGATAGTTCAAAATGTTTATAAAAGTCAAATGTCATTTTGAAAAATCCTTCTCTTATTTTGGTCAATTTCATGTATTTCCCAAAAACAAAACACAAGAAGAATAATAAAAAAGTCATCCTAAGAATTGAACCCAAGACTTCCTGCAACCAGAGCAAGAGATATACCACTAGACCAAAAGCCCAATGTTTGTTCTAAATTTTTTCTGAAGATATTTGAAATTTCAGTGGGGGCGACTGCCCCCACTGGACCCTTAATAGGTCCACCCCTATTTGTTTGATTATACTGAATTGATAAATTAAGATGAGTTTTGAATCGTATGAAATATGTGGATATAAAGTGGTTGAAACCAATCATAAACAATTTATAACTAAACAAGGGCAACAACCATAAAAGTTTGGAAGCATGTCTAAATGTTACCATATTTTCAATCATGAAAATTTTAAATTACCATCCTACAAAGATAAATTTGCTTCCATTTTCACACATATTAAGAAAATGTAATCAATATAGTTGGAATAAAAATTTTACTTATATTTAACTGATATAACCCTACATTAAATAACAATTTTAATATGAATAATTCATATTTGTAGATAATAAAGCACATTTTGAATATGAGCATATTAAAAAACTAAGAAAACAACCATACTCTTAACAAAAAAAAGAAAAAAGAAAAAAAGTGTCCAATAATTTGGGATAAATGAAAAACGAAAGCAAACGTATTTTTATGGGACAGATAGTATTGATTAGCATGTTCATTATGCTTCTTAATTATTACAACAATTTTTTTTTGGACAATGCAATAATGATGATAAAATATTATTGTTGAAAAAGTATAAATGAATCTAACGTTGACGAGATATCGAGTAAAGCTAAATATATCCAAACCACATATTTTAATAACTCGACTAATTTTAATTTTATGAGAAGTTTATAACCTTTAAACATTATCACATTTATGTCTCAATTTTTTTATCTCATTTTTATTCTCAAATTAACATAAATTGTTCTTAATTATGATTTTTTTTATTGAAATTTTCTTTAATATAGTGTAAAAAAGACTCATTTTCATCCTATTTTTAAATAAGCAAAATAAATAATAATGTAAAAACGTGATTAAATATCTGACCATCATTTTAAAGTATGTTTCAATATTTTATGATAAAGGATAAGGTTTTCTAATTAACGAAATGTTAAAGAATAAGAATGTGATTAAAAAAAAGTTAAAAATACTAGTATGATAAATAAAGATTAATGTTCTTGGATATAATTAAAATATGGTATAGTTATAAAAAAATATGGTGTGGATACAATCGTGTAAATAATGAATTTATAAGGACTTATTAAGAAAAGGGTAATTTTATTACCATAAAAATTTTTACTTACTACACCACGTCATAATCACACTACAATCAAAATATATTTTTAGTAAATACACTACATTAAATTTACAACTATATCCTAACACAATAAGCCCCTATTTTGTGGAAATGAATATCGGTGGAATATTGTTTTTTTTAATCAGTAGTTGAAAAAGAAAGAAGATTTCTCGATTTTCGTGTAATATTATTTTATTAAAGATTGTATGGTTGAAAATAGTAGAGAAAAAAATAAAATATAATGGAATGAAAATTAATAAAAGTCAAACGGGGCTAAAACTAAAAGTGAAAAAAAAAATATAAAAAAAAAATTAGTGGTGCACTTTGCATCCCAAAATCACTCCCCCATTTCCCTCGTCTTTTCCCACTCATTCTTCCTCACCAATTTCTCTCATGCCTCTCTCACAATAATCTTCTTCAATCCATAATCCATGGCTGCCAAGTTTTTGTGCTTGTTCTTCGTTGTGACATTTTCATGGGGTTTTGTGGGTTTTTCTGCTGCTATTGGGAATACTTCTGTTTTCAAACACGGTAATGTTTCTCCTATTAATTAAACAACATTGGATTTCGGCTTACATTTGAGCATTTAATTTTTCGTGCCAGCGATCTTCCCCTACACTGTTATCTTCATCCTTAATCGGGACAATAAGGTTGAAGAATTTGAGCCTGGACAACAATAGAACTATTTTATTCATCATTAATGATTATCACAAATTTTGATGACAATGAATATCTGATTTGTCGAAAGTTGTGATGCATTTTTTAGCATTACATATTGAAAATCATGGGTCCACTGCATTCATCGTGATTCTTGAGTAATATTACGTAGTTCCACTGGAATTGCAATATCTATTTATGTGATAGGTTAAATGAAATGTGAAATTAAATTTATTTAATTTTATCTATCAATTAATGTCATATTAGAATTATTGGGGTTGCAATTCTATTGTGACTAATTTATTTATTAATATTTATATGAGATTTCAAAAACTGAATTATTAGAAATTTAGCCCTTGTTTGTTTTTCATTTTTTCTTCATTAAAATGAAAAATATAATTTTTATCCATCACATCAAACTATCAAATTTGAATTTCTCTCTTATATGAAACTTATAACGATTATATTTTTTATTCTCATTTTTATATTAATGTGCCTTCAAATTAATAAAAGGACTCTAATGCTTGCNATGAAACTTATAACGATTATATTTTTTATTCTCATTTTTATATTAATGTGCCTTCAAATTAATAAAAGGACTCTAATGCTTGCATACAGAAACATTTGGGTCCAAATACTTGCCCAAACATTGAGATGTGACCTGCCAATTTTCCCGGTTGGGGAAAAAAAACATCCGATGCACGAAAAGTGCACATTAGCTAAAGTATATTACGTTGACGAGCCGTGCACACTACGCAACCCATTAATGACTAATCCTTTTACTTTTTTGTAATATTATATTATATTTATACCCGTGACCCCACCACCATGTTTCTCATTCTTGTTTAATTTACTGTTTGGAGTTTGGACAGTCCGGAAATTATTGGGGGTGAAAACTTTTCATAAAAAACTCTGCAAATTTTTCAGTTTCTGAGATGGGAAATTTCTCCGATGATATGTTGAATCTTGATACACTGAGAAAGATTTTGGTGAGAGAAGAAGACACCATTATTTTTAGTCTGATAGAGAGAGCAAAATATCCTATAAATTCTCCGTTGTACGATAAAAGGCCCGGGCTTTCGGGTTCTTTGTTTGAATTTTTTGTCAAAGAATCTGAAGCTGTTCAAGCCAAGGTACTGCTTTCTATTAGTTTCTTTGCATTCCCAAATCATTTTTTCTTGACGTATGATGCTGAATATTGGTTTTGACCATATAAATTTTGATGTGTATATTGATTGTTGCTGTTCTGTGATGTTGTAATGCCCTTAACAACCCTCTTGGCCACTGATAGCGCGTTTGGTAAGGGATGGAAACGGGTCGGGTAGCTCTCCCCCTCCCTTGCCCTGCTAGGAATTTCCGGTAGGTCAGGGCCTGGGCTATGCCGGGAAAAATGTGCTGTCCAGACTTGTCTATTAGTGCGTACTAAATGTGCTGTGAGAGGGCCTTTGTCTTACCAGACTGTGGATGGTAATGACAGAAGTAAAGGTTTGGATCTTAAAGAGGCTAGCATTTATTTAGAAGTCTAATGCTAGTTGAAGTTTGCATAAGAGTAGAACAGGTCAAGCTTGTAAAATTTTGAGCTTGGCTCCTTAAGCCAATTAGTTATTAGTATCACATATCTTGTATATTATTCACGTTGCTCGAGCTTGATCAAAATTCGGCTCGTTAAAAGCTTGTTCAAGCTTGGATGAATCTGCAAATGAACCAAACTCAAGCCATTTCTAAGGTTGTTTCACAGTGGTGGAGCCATGATTTTCACATGGGAGGAGAGGGGGTAGGGCGAAAAAATGTTGGGAGGGGGAAAATATTGACGTGGAGAGGTTTAGTATAGATGAATTGAATTGTGTCTATATTAAAAAATTATAATAATTTTCTTATAAAAATCATACAAAGGTTTTGTTTGAGCCCCATTTTTGAGAGAATAAGTTTTGTAATAACAATTTTTTGGAGAATGTGTATTTAAAAGTAGGAAAAAGTTTCGGATTTATGTGTAAAAATTTCTATTTGTAGAATGTATAGTTGAAAATGAGTTTTTAAAGAATGGGGCTTTAAAAGGGGCAAATGCTGTGGGGGCAGTTGCCACCCATGTCCCTCCACCACTTTTGTTCATCGTATCAAGACTAACTATAGTTTCTTAATGTTTATACTTTTCTTGGTTCTCGAACCAATAATGCAAGTTTGCCCTTTTTGAGACATTTCACATTCTAGATGGTAACCATAAATTGCATTAAAAATTATGAAACCTAGGAGTGTGCATCACTATCCAATTTGGGCTAGAAGTTGAATGCACTGAATGCTACTGTTGAACCAGATAATATGTTTAATAACATTCAATTCAAATTTAGTAAAAAAATGTATATATAAATGATTCTTTCTCCCAGTGCTTCTCAGTTTGAAGCTCGAATGAGAAAAGCTTTTGATCCTCTTTCAGGAAGCTTGAATTGCATAACGTGCAGTGTTACCTTTTTACGAAGTTTTATCTAATTTAGAAGTGTTCTTTTCCTGTGGACTTAGTTGTGACTTTAATATGTCTAGAGTTCCAACCTGAACCATCTGTAAGTTTTGATTTGTATAAGCTAAACCCATTAGATCTCCAATTGCTGATGTTCTGTAAACACACATAATACTACACCAACTTTTCACCAAATTGACATTGAATTTTTAATATAATGCCATCCTTAATAACCGATGTCACCTGGCAAATCGTAAACTGAAAGTATTACCAATTTAGGACTGTATTTAGAACTTTTACATTGAAATGGTAATTTTCTGTGTTTGGATTCTTTATAGGCTGGTCGGTATTCTTCTGCTGAAGAGAATGCTTTCTTTCCAGATAATTTGCCACCACCATTGCTGCCACTTCGAGATAATGAACAGGTAAACATTGATCAAAATTTAGATTGTTGAGTTTCAGAGAATGTTCCCTAGACTGATGTACAGATTATATGTTGAAATAACATCAATTGCAGGTTTTGCATCCTCGGGGAGCTTCTATTAATATAAATGAGCAAATATCGAATATGTATCACAAGCAACTGCTTCCTCTGATTACATCAAATGGGGATGATCGGAATTATGCAATCACTGCTGGTAGGGATCTAGACTGCTTGCAGGTAAGAGAAATGGATGCTTGACGTAAAAAATGGATCCCAAATGATTTTTTCTATAGTTTCTTTTACTAATTCATACATTAGATTGTTCTTTCTTGAATGCATTTAAAATGTTACTTGTTCTGAATTAAGCTCAATATTATTTTCTTTTAGGCTCTTTCAAGAAGAATTCACTTGGGGAAGTTCGTAGCAGAGATTAAGTTCAGGGAATCCCCAGAAAACTACACTCGAGCAATACGTGCTCAGGTATGTGTTATTTACCAATTAAATCAGTTGCTGGCCAACCAAATTAAAATTTAAATGCATGTCGAAATGAAAGACATAGCACATCAGTATCTTCTGGTGCCATTCTTTTTGAAATTCAGTTCTATTTGCATTTTCCTTTGGTATAGCGAACCTCTCTAATCAATGGAATAAGCATTGCAGGTAGAGAGATCCCCTGTAATGATTCCTTTCCTACGTTGTTGCAGGACAAAGATGCTTTAATGAAACTATTAACATTTACAAGTGTTGAAGAGATGATCAAGAATAGAGTTGAAAAGAAAGCTATGGTATTTGGACAAGAAGTGGATCTCAAAGAGAACGATAACGTCGGAAAGTACAAGGTTAATCCATCTGTAGTTTCTCGCTTATATGGAGAATGGGTTATCCCCTTAACAAAGTTTGTTGAAGTTGAGTACCTTCTCTGCCGTCTCGATTAAAACCTTATAAAATCTGCATCTTATAATGTTTAAAAGATTGAGATTGTTTTCTCAACAAGATTATAATAATTTTGCAATTCCGATTTGTAGAATTGTGACATTCACTAATTATTTTGAATTTTTACCTTAAATGATACATATTAATTATTATCAAGTGTAGTTAATAAACCCGAACTGGACCGGTCGGTCCGAAAAGAGCTTCCGGACCCTGGTCCAGTCCGGCACCATGTTTGGACCAGTGACTGGGCCATCCATTTTAAGTAGACAGTTGGATTATTGGACCCGGCGAAGGCCCACGTCCAGTACTTCCCAAACACACCCTAAGAGTGAAGGGAACTGCATCAGCCAAAACCTCCTTTTTCCCCAGGCCACGGTTTACGAGGAAAAGAGACCGGAATTCATGGCTTTTGCTTCATATCTTAAATCATTTTGAAGCATCCAATGCCATTTACTATTAACAAAATAACATAAAAAATACTGGAAACAAAAGTCAGAGCTTCGGATTCTGCGTTTTGACTTTAAATGCTACAAACTAAAATAATAGACTAAGCTCTTGTTTGAGTCAAATTATTGTAAAAATGAGAATGAAAAATATAATCGTTATGGACCTGTACAAGGATAAAAAGTCAAATCTAATGGTTTGATGTGATGGATAACGGTCATATTTTTCATTTTAATGAGGAAAAAATGGGACTTAAACAGGGTCTAAAGTACTTGTTTGTATAAAGAAAAATTCCATGCACGACGGTTAGACGCAGAATGTCAAACTTTTTGATGGGAATGAAAATGCAAGTTTTTGCTCCATGGAAGTTAGTCACTCACCCTCTTTTGCCACATTTATTCGATATTCATTTTTTTCATCTTATGTTTATCTACGTTCTGGGTAGCACCATAGTGTTCAATGTATTGACATGTTAGGTCTTGCAAAATAATGATTAGTCGTGAAGTCAAAGTCGCAAAAGTTGTTTGAAATTTGCAAAACAAGATGCTCAATTAGACCGTCCCCACATATGCCCCGTGTACTCGGGTAGGATATAAACAAAACTCAAGAGTCGACTAAAAACAACAGTGACACTGAAGCCTTGACACTAAAAGAGAAATAGCAAAGATTGAGCATAGGGTCTCCTTGTAATGTTCTTTTGTTACAAGCAAGAAGTAGGCAAAACCCGAGCGCAGCCGGGATGACAGAGACTTCTTCTTCTGCTTTCTTGGTTCTGTTGCAGCATAACTTTTTCTTTTTCTCCCCATACCCATTCGTGAACAACAAATATTTTGTCAATGCATTCTTCTACTTTACTCTTTGTCAACCCCAAATTTAACTAGATAAATAGCCCCTTAGGAAGCCCCAGGGGTATAGCCCAGTGGTGCAAAAGACGGGAGTGAGGTTATTTCACGCCTTGTTGGCAGTCGCAGTGTGGGGATTCGATTCCTGAGATATGGAATTGGACTCCTTGTAGGCGCAGTGTACCGACAGGTCTTGTTCCCTGGCCTGTTGGGGCACATCCCGCGAATTACCTCCCTCGCAAAACTCTAGGGACGGGGCGATGAAGGTTCTCAAGATTGGGATTCGAACTTTTTTAGATAAATAGCCCCATAGGAAACTTCCTTCCTCATAGCACACTCCTTTATCTTGTCCTCTTCCGACATACTCCAATCTTGTATTTTGTACTTTGTTTCACACCCCACAAAAGCAGCATATACTTGTTAAGTTCTTGATTAAGTTCAAGAAATGGATAGGGGTCAAAAGAGAAAATTACCAGTAAAATGTGAAGATGAAGGTGCAAGATTTCCATTGGATGAGCTTGATCAAGATATTCTTGAAAGGGTTCTTTCATGGCTGCCAACATCTACTTTTTTCCGCAACACTTCAGTGTGCAAGAAATGGAAATTTGTGGCAGATTCTGCTACTTTCAAGCTTGCTTGCTCGCAAGTTCCGGCAAGGGATCCCTGGTTTTTCATGGTTGATACTCAACCCCACCTCAATTACAATCCCTTTGTCTTTGACTCTACCGAAAAAGCCTGGAAAAAACTCAATTTGTTGCCACTCCTTCAAGAAAATGAGTATCAGGCCTCTTGCAGCTATATCATTCCCGTTGCAGCATCAGGCGGATTGATCTGTTTCCACGGTGCACCTGGTGAGTTCATAGCCTGTAATCCTGTTACCGGCTCGTGTCATCAGCTTGCCTCATTGGATTCTCACATGCAAAAAAGCAATCATCTTCTGGCCATAGCGATGATCCCCACAACATCATCCCTTAAGATTGTGTCAGTTTCCGGAGAATACTGTAAGAACCTGTGGGCTTATGGACTGGTTTGTCTTCCAGTTATTGGGTCAGTCTGTCTTCCTATTAATTCCTTTAAGTATTGTATTGGGTCATTAGTTAATGAAGTCCAATGGGTTATGCTTAACCCAGTCTAGTAGTAGGAATAAATGCCAGAGTTGTCCGAGTCTTTAGTCATGTCCGAGTCTTTAGTCATGTCCGAGTCTTTAGTGCAGTAGTCATGTTCCTTATTTTTCTGAAGTAGAGTCTGTCAGAGGAAGACGTGGGGAACTGGAAGTTGTGGTCATTTGTTTTGTATTTAACCTTGAAGATATATGAAAAAAGCATCTATCTGGCAAGTTGCACCATCACAGGTGTTTGGAGGTGAATCCCCTCGAAGTGATTCAGCATTCATTGTTCTTTTTCACTCATATATCAAGTTGATTCCTAACATTTTGGTATCAGAGCCAGGTTCTCCTTTAATGGAGACCAGGAATACGCAATTGGAGAAGGCAATCGCCAACCTGAAGGAGTCTCAGGTGGCGCAACAGGAAGCTACTGAACAAAGGTTCTTGCAATTTCGAGCAGAGCACCAACAGACCATGAAGGCTTTAACCCAACAGATGCAGACACTCTCCAGTCATATGGCCACTCTTGTGGAGCAAGGTAAAAAAGTAGAAGAACCAGAACCCATAAACAGTGCACGTCAACAAGTAAATTCAAATCCCATAGCCCACATTCAACCCGTTGAAGATTTGGGAGGTATTCAAGTCCGTTCTGCCAGACTGGATTTCCCTCGTTTTAATGGAGAGGATCCTAAGAGTTGGATCTATAGGGAAAATCAGTTTTTTGCCTACAACCAAACTAACCCTCTACATAGGTTGGTTCTGGCTTCATTCCACATGGAAGGGAAGGCTCTTTCTTGGTATCAAGATTTAGAAGCTACGGGTGGGATAACTAGTTGGGAGGGATTCTTAACTTCCCTTCAAACTAGATTTGGCCCCTCTGCATTTGAAGACCCTATGGCAGACCTAACACGGTTGAAGCAAACGTCCACAGTAGAAGACTACAAGTCAGAATTTGAAGTGATTTCCAACCAGCTACGTGGGTTGGCTGAGCCTTATAAACTAAGCTGCTTTATAAGTGGCCTACGAGAAGAGATAAGGTACCAGCTGAGAATGCTAAACCCTACAACTCTAAATTCTGCATATGGACTGGC
>NW_019243365.1:237072-238297 GCF_002742605.1 Olea europaea var. sylvestris | reverse complement strand
ACAGGTGTTTGGAGGTGAATCCCCTCGAAGTGATTCAGCATTCATTGTTCTTTTTCACTCATATATCAAGTTGATTCCTAACAAATACCCATATTCAAACCTCTCTTTCACAGTATACAACTCTAGTACTGATCGATGGGAAGAAGAAGCCATCCTCAATAGAAAGATTGACAATCCTGTTGAAACCGAAACTGAAACCGACGATGATTTCTCACTGTATTTCTTGAGCAAGTGTGCGAATGTAATTTCAACCAATTTGCAGAGGAACTCATGTAAGCAGTACTCGTCAATAATCATCCTAAAAGACAACGAGGAAATTCTATATTTCTTAAGCTCATCTGGGACAGTGGTGGCCTGCAATCTTACACACAAATTCTTCTTCGAGTATCCAAGAATAATGCCTGTCTTCTCTGAGTACGCAATCGACATAATCGAATGTGGAGGTGAAATCTATGTCGTCCTCCTTCACGAATCCTAGAAACTGCCAGCCTCCGGATGTGGAAATGGGATGAGAAAAATCAGTTCTGGGTTCAGATGGCTGCAATGCCACCGGCAATGTCCCATGAGTTTTACGGCAAGAAAGTGGATATAAATTGCACCGGCACCGGCCAACAGATGTTAGTCTGCCTGAACTCTATAGAAAATTATAGCTATGTTTTGTGCAATTTGGTGACAAATCAATGGATTAAATTGCCCAAATGCTATATGAATGGGGAAGCCAAAGAATTGGTGTGTGCATTTTCTGTTGAGCCTAGGATTGAAGCTTCCTTGTACTGATTCTTGTTCTTGTTCAAGATTTTTTAATTTGTTCTTTTTCATGATGTTTGATGTGAAATAAGGTTGACTCGAAACTAGTAAAAGTATAGCAGGGGTAGCCATAAAAATAAAGATAATGCTATTTGTAATAACCATTTGCACACAATCTTACATTTTCAATTTCTATAAATTCAATTCCTTGACCTTCGGTTACTGAGAAATGGAGCTCCCCTCACAATCCAAAACAACCCAGCCACCACATCCTCACACCACCGGCGCCGGCGACCAACGGTCCGGTAGGTACCATACAACCGGCAGACCCTCCGCCCAACCAGTTCACACACAGGCGCCGTTTACTGTGGAAACCCTAGAGCCGCCCAACCGATTTCCACCAGATCCGGCCAGAGTTGGAGCAGACGTGCCTCACCGACGGCCTCAGCAGGGACCGGCGACCCCCGCCGGTGTCCTG
>NW_019243365.1:177541-232330 GCF_002742605.1 Olea europaea var. sylvestris | reverse complement strand
CTTTCCTTCTTTCTCACATGAAGGATTGGCTTTGAGGGCTTCTCATTGGTTGCTAGTTGCCATAAAAGAGTCTTTTTCATACTAACAGCTTCATATTCTAGAACCGATCCATACAGTATCAGTCTCGATTCACACAAAGAATTTAAACTTAGTAAGGCCTGTTTGATCCCCATTTTTGGGAAAAATGTATTATGGAATAGTGATTTTGTGAAGAATGTGTGGTTAAAAAGTAAAAAAAAAGTTTTTGAAATACGTGTATTATTAATTTATAGAAGAATGTGTGGTTAAAAATGAAAAGTAAAAAAATGCATTCTTATAAAAATTGGGGATCAAACAGGGACATTTTTATCAACGATTTCAAATTAGTTAAACGTTCTCTATCTTTGACCTTTGGAATCACTCCTTTGTAGAAAATACTGTCAATAGAATTATCGATTGTATACTATTCTGAGATCATCTACCAGCTAGTTTACACGTGTTAGATCTAAGGTAGCAAATGGACTCGATAGCTTGAGGGCTTGCAAGCTCGGCTCATGGGCGGCTTGGGCTAATTTTGACACGAGCCATGGATCGAGCTAGACATCCTTTTTTCTCAAGCTAAGTGGGCTTGGCTTTGTTTTGGCTCATGAGAAGGCTCTTTTTGGGGTTGTTTTGTTCAGTTCTTTATAATAGAAGTCGGATCATTATCCCACGAGCTCCACAAGCCAAAGGATTGAGCTTGTGTATCTATTTGCCATCCTTAATTAGAACATAATTTCAATAGACGGTTCTTAAATCGACCAACAAGTAGTTTACAATCGTTGGATCATTTGATAAATTTTGTGAAGGTTGGGAACCAAATGAACTCCTCTTCCGGGGTATCTTGGGGCAAAACAAAAACTGAGATGGTCCCATTAGCAACCCCACTTATGGCGGATAGGGACCTTACACTTTAAGGGAGGCTGAAAGGAATGTAGGTTGCACTTTTTTATATGGGTAATTGGCGCAAAACGTCCATACCTTTCAGTTTCATTGTGGAAAACGTCCCCACCTTTCATTTTTTGGCATTTTTGCCCTCAAATCAACCTTTCATTGCGATGAAGGGCCTTCCATCCAAATTCCATCCATTTTGCCGTTAATTAAAGAGAAAGAACCAATTTTTGTCCAGTCAAAAGGGTTAAAACCGTCTCACCTATTGAACCCCTTATTCCCACCTTCTACGTAGTCCATATATATAACAGTAGCCGAAAAATGGGTGTGAAAATACTTTAAATTATTACATTAAATAAGGGAAAAATGACGTTAATTAAAGAGCATATATAGTGGTGAAATCTGACCATCACTGCTGCTTTTATGTTGGGTTTCTGGAAAAATGTAGTAAGATATATATTGAATGGGTGGTCAATTTATAGAGATGACTGTTAGATGTTTATTTTCTAGTTTATGCTTATTGTAACCACGGGATAAATTGAGGAGATCGAGTGGAAATGGGTGCTGTGAAGTATGTATCGATTCTATGTATCAGTTCAATAGTGAATGACCCATTTTGGCTTATTGGTGAAGATGAACGGGTCCTATTCACTTCTTCTGAGAATCGAATGAATCTTGCGCTAATAATCCCTACGTAGTTATAATTTTGGCTTAAAACATCCCTATCTATAAAAAATTTGGCGAGTAAAGTCCCTACCTTTTAGAAATATTTGCTAATAACGTCCTTACCTTTTAGAATATTTGCGAATAATGTCCCTAACTTTTAGAAAAAATTTGAAGAGAAAATTCCCCGTTTTCTTCCATATACCACCTGTTGATACACACCAACTTAAAAGTCCCTAAATACACAATTTTATCACAAAATCTGAGACACAATTCATCCATCAATCAATCGAAAACTGAAACAAAAATATCCACTACCTGTTGAAGCAAAAATAACCGAAAATTGAAGCAAAAATATGTATAATTCATTTCAAAAATAGATACGTTGCTCGCTGGACAAACTCCCAATGCGAGCATCCACTATGCCGGCTGCTAGTATACAACCATACAAGAGGAGAATGGAGCAATAATTGTTGAAATGGAAGATAAATGGGAATTTTTGAAGAACCGAGAGAGAGTGGAATGGGAACCGTTCGGGCTGTGAAGTGTGAAGAAGGAAATTAAGAAAATGAGGGTTTTCAATTGGTGAGACAGTTTTACCCCTGCTAAATGGAAAAAAAATTGGTTCTCTTTCTTTATTTAACGGCAAAATGGATGGAACTTGGACGGAAAGACCTTCATCGCAACGAAAGGTTGATTTGAGGGCAAAAATGCCAAAAAATAAAAGGTGGGGACGTTTTTCACAATTAAACTGAAAGGTATGGACGTTTTGCGCCAATTACCCTTTTTATATTGTCAAGGGATATGTTTCTTTTCATTGTACTTGTTAGCATAGATGTTATAGAGGATTCAACATTCGTGATCTCAAACTTTTTGTTGCTGCCATGCATTTCAACATCTCGACACATTACTTCTTACAGTGAGAGGATACTGAGTTGTAATGTTATATACTGTCCAAAAATTTGTTAATATCTCATTTTTTAAAGAAAAAGTGATATGCTTTGGTTGCGTCAAGTGAGATACCGTGTGCACGATGTCGAGACATAAGTGTCATAAAAAAAAAATTGAGTACTTGGGTGGTGGAATTTTACCCATATTTATACATCTCTTTAATTTAGTCGTTGTTTGATTCCATTTCGGGGGAAATAATGTATTTCGAATAATAAATTGATGAATAATGTATTTTGAATAGTCAGAAGTTTTGAGGATGATAAGATTGACTAGAATGGCATAAATGAAAGAGATTCCGTGTGTAATATTTATTGATAGGAGTTAATTCCTGCCATTTATGAGTCGCAACTGTCTTTCCACTCCTAAAATCGATAAGGCCACAATGTTATTTGATTCAATTACTTTATTTTTACTCCGAACATGATTTGTTAAAAATGTTGTCGAATTTTGTATTCTGGACATCCTCGTTTTATGAGTCCCTAATAAAAATGAACTCGTTATAGACGTCGTTTTAATAACGGTACAAGAGGCGGATGGCCAATTTTTAATAGAAAATATAACTTATTATGCTAGTTGAACATAAAAAATTATATAAAATGATGTGATATTATATAATTCATTATGTAAAGTTTGATATGCATACAGCAACATGCTTTTTACTTACAATTACAATCAGTACATTTGGCAACTTGATTTGAATATTAATAAACGGAAGAAAATGAAATCCAAAGAAGTAATGGTGAAATAGTGGAATTGGAATGCCATTTGTCAAAATCATCCGGCAGAAAAAAAGAAGCGAATGCGGTCATGGATGCAGTTATCGGCAAACAGCAGTCACGACTGTTTCCTTCTTTTACATTAATTATTTCACATTACTTCATATATTAACACCCAATTTTTTGAATTATTTATTCATTCATCTCTCTCTAGAATGTGCATAATTTTATATGGATATATGCTGTGGTAATTCAGGGTTACATTCAAATAGTAGAAATAAAATTGTTAAAATTTAATTTTAGGAAATTTTCAAGTTTAGATTAAATAACAATATTAGAACTCATTGTCGGATTTAGGTTCGATTCGTGTTATCAAATAGTGACATGATCTTATTAGGACAAAATCGACATTATCTTTTTTTCTCGATGATGAGAAAGACTTGAATGCTTTGAGCCTTCATCAACGGAGTAAATTCTATGAGAAAAGAAGTGATTAAACACCAACAATTTGCCACCAGATTAAATATTTACTACCATAGCTAAATATAGTTCATTTAATTAATTTGTTTGCACAATTAATTGGTAATTTTCATTTTTTTCCCTTTTAAATTTGGATTAGTGAGAGAGCCCTTTTGGTGCTTGTACAGACTGCTGCTTTTTTATGCAGATGATAGGACAATGCCAAGCTGAATAAGGTAGGGGTGTAAGTGGTTCGATTTTATCGATTTTTGACAGATTTTCAAACCAATTCGTTTAAACCGGTTTGAGAAAACCTAAACCAAACCATTTTGAATGGTTTGAAAAAAACTCAAACCTAAACCTAACGATTTGGTCTGGTTTTAAACCGTCGATTTCACCTGAAGAGATAGAGATATAATGGCTTGCTTTTCATTGAATAAAGGTGAGGTATTTATACACGTACAGGATGAGAATTGATAGCCAATCATATATTCTAAACTTAGCGAATTACCTAATCTATGGGATTTATTGTCAATCAAAATATTTACAATAGCTAATGAGATAATTACACAACTAATTCCTCTAATATGCCCCCTCAAGATGGAGCTCGTGTGGAGAGTCCAATCTTGATCTTCAAAGCTTGAAAGCGAGTCCGTGAAAGAGGCTTGGTCAAGATATCGAGTAGTTGATCTTTTGAGGACACATGGGCGACACGTAAAGCTCCACTTTATACTTGATCCCGAATAAAATGATAATCAATTGCAACATGCTTCATTCGTGAATGGAAGACAGGATTGGAGCAAAGATGAGTTGCACCAACATTATCACAATAGATAACCAGAGCAGCAGGAATACAAATGCCAAGCTCAGTGAGAAGAGAACAAATCCATTGTAACTCAGCAGCTGTAGAAGTGACAGCGCGATATTCAGCTTCAATGGAAGAGCAGGCAACTGTGCGTTATTTCTTGGAGGACCAGGAGATCGGATTACAACCAAGGTAAACAATGTAGTCACTGGTGGAGGTGTAGTCATCCTTATTACCAGCCCAGTCAGCATCAGAGAAGGCATGAAGAGATAGATATGTGAGACGGTGCAACGCAAGACCATTATCGACTGTACCAAAAAGATAGCGAAGCAAACGCTTGACAGCATTCCAATGATCAGTAGTAGGTCGATGCATGAATTGAGACAACTTATTAACAGCAAATGCAATATTAAGGCGAGTGAGACACAAATATTGGAGACTTCCAACTACTGTCTTGTATTCAGAAGGATCTGTCAAAGCAGTGCCGGAAAGAACTGTAAGTGTTGGCTCGATGGTAAGTGGAGTGGTGACAGATTTGGCCCTTGTTATATTTGTGTGAGCGAGAAGATCTGTGATATATTTTCGCTGAGAGAGAAGTAAACCAATGGAAGTAGTGGCAACTTCAATACCAAGAAAGTAAGTCAAGTCACCAAGATCTTTGATGGAAAATCTTTTGCCAAGAAGATCAATAAACTATTGAACTGTAGTGGCATTACTTCCAGTAATAATTATGTCATCAACATATACAAGGAGATAGACTTGATTACCACTGGTGTTGAAGACAAAGAGTGATGTGTCCGCATGAGAGTTTGTAAACCCAGAGGCTACAAGAAATTTCCTGAGCTCATGGTACCAAGCCCGTGGTGCTTGTTTGAGACCATATATAGCCTTGCGTAACTTGCAAACATGTGTGGGATTATCACGATCAAGAAAACCTAGTGGCTGTACCATGAAAACATCTTCAGAGAGATGACCTTGTAGAAAGGCATTGTTGACGTCAAGTTGACGAAGAGACCATCCTCAACTAATAGCAAGACTGAGAACCAAGCGAACAAAGGTAGGTTTGACAACTGGACTGAATGTGTCATGATAATCAACACCAGGACGCTGATGGAAACCTTTAGCAACTAGTTGCGCTTTGTACCTGTCAATTGAGCCGTCAGGTAAACGTTTTATTCTAAAAATTCATTTACAACTGACGAGATTTTGCATTGAATCAAGGAGGACAAGTTCCCATGTCCCATTCCGCACAAGAGCATCATACTCCTCAGACATAGCCTGACGCCAGTTAGGATCTTTGAGGGCTTGGGTCAACGTGTGTGGTTCAAGTTGATGGGTCGAGGTGATGGTGGCAGTAAGATGAAGTTATTGGATGGGTTTATGGATGTGGTTTTTAGCACGAGTGGTCATGGTATGGGTGTTGGTGGGTGGGTTTGGAGGAGGGAGTCTGGAGAGAGTAGTGAGAAATTAGAGAGTGGATCATATGGGTTATTGTTGGTGTTGGTGGAATGTGCTGGGCTATTGGATGGCAGGGCTTGGTCTAGTGGGGTTTCGGTTATGGGATGTGGAGTTTCGGAGCATGTGTGGTGGATGGAGGATGTGGAGTGGTTAACAATAGTGGAAAGAAATGATGATGATGGAAACCAATCTGGAAGTGTTTCTGGATTTGGTCGACTAAGCTAACTGTGAATGGATTTGAATGGAAAGACAGATTCCACAAATTTGACATGACGGGATGTATAGATTTTGGAAGTGGAAGGATCAAGACAGAGATAAGAACTTTGGGTGAGGAAGTACCCAACAAACACACAAGGGATGGATCGAGACTCAAGTTTATGACTAGAATAGGGGCGAAGCCATAGATAGCATAAACAACCAAAGATACGGAGTTTTGTGTAGTTTGGTGGTGAGCGAAAAAGGGACTCATAAGGAGAGGAAAGGAAAAGTGTGGGTGTGGGCATGCGATTAATGACATATACAGTGGTTGCAAAGGCATAGTTCCAATAGATGAACGGAAGTGAGGCGTGAGTGAGTAGAGACAGACCGGTTTCAACAATATGTCGATGTCAGCGTTCAGAGAGACCATGATGTTCAGATGTATGTGGGGGAGAGGTGAGATGAAGATGAGAAATTTCATGATGGGACAGAAATTGATCTAATGCTTGATATTCACCACCATTATTGGTGTAAAGAGTGACAATGGAGTGTTTGAAGTGGTTTTCTACTAGTGCCTTGAAACGAAGAAAGACATCATAGACATGAGATTTCTTCTTTAATGGGCAATACCAAACATAACGTGTAAAGTGATCAACAAAAATAATATAATACTTGAAATCATCAACAGAATAAATGGGGGAGTCCAAACATCCAAAAATATGACTTGTAAAGGGTGAGATGAAACAATCGTAGATGTAGAAAATGGAATTTTTTGACTTTTATTGCTTAAACATGCATTACAATGAGAGTGTTGTGACTTAGAATATGGTAAAGAGACATAATATGCTGAAGAATAGGTGTTGATGGATGACCTAATCTGGAGTGCCACTCGGAGGAAGTGGTCTTGACGCTGGAAAAGAAAATGAGCGGAGAGGACAATGTTGGAGAGGAGGTTGGTCACTCATAGACGCCATCTTTAGTGTTTTCCGTCCAAAGGATTGTCCCCGTGCTCAGATCCTTTACATGAAAGGCAGTGAGAAAGAATTCAATAGAAACATGATTAGTATTGCAAAATTGATAGATAGAAATAAGGTTCTTTTTCATGTTAGGTACGCAAAGAATATTACGTAAATTAAAGGTACGAGTACGAGTATGAAGGGTGGTGGAACCAGTATGGGTAATGTGAAGACTCGAGCCATCGCTGATCATAACATCATCCAACCCTGCATAAGGAGTGTGAAGTGAAAGATTATTCAAATCCGTGGTGACATGGTGCGATGTCCCACTATCAAGTAGCCATGTGAGGGTGTCAGTGGTGTCAAGAGATGCAAAGTATGCATGCGGTTGCAAAGAAGAAGCATGATGTGGAGCCTGTGGGCGTGTTGCTGAAGGAGCCAATGAGGATTGGGTGTTGATAAGTCGATAAATAGGGCATCGTTTGACAGTGTGTCCTTGAGCACCACATCCTTGGCAATGCCCAAGATACGGACGTGGTGGAGGACAAGCATTACGAGGAGCATTGGATTGTTGATTATGAATGGTGTTTGTGGAAGGGCGCCAAGAATGATTGTTGCGTTGATTTACTGGATTGGCGGTGGCCGAATGATGGTGGTGCATGTGATTGTTGGAGAGACGCTTCTTTGTTGATGAGTTTTTCATGAATTTCATCAAAGGAGATCGGCGTTTCACGTGCATTAACTGCGTCAACAATTCCTTTGTATTCCTCGTCAAGGCCGTCAAAAATTTTATCAATGAGATCTTCTTCATCAACAAGTTTTCCAAGAAGAGCAAGTTCATCAGCTCGGTTCTTGATAAATTGCATATACTCGGAGATCGTCTTGGAGCCCTTGACACAGTTTTTCAATTGGTCCTTGATCTGTTTGATGTGACCACGGGATGGTTTGACATAGGTATTAGCCAAGGTGGTCTAGGCCTCCTCAGAGGTGGTGTTGCGGGCAAAAAGAGGTTGGATGGGTAGAGAGACTGCACCAAGGAGTGCACTGAAGAGGAGACGATCTTGGCACTTCCATGTTGTGTAGGCTGGATTTGGAGCCGACTTACCATCAGCTGTGACTGTTGGTGTGGGACTGGGATTAGAACCGTCGAGAAAGCCATAGAGGTCATATCCTTCTAACAGACTTCTGATTTGGAGGCTCCACGTGATGTAGCTGGTGGTGGTCAGTTTTGTGATGTTTGTAGTGTTGATGGTAACAAGAGAATTATTTAGGTCTTGGTAATTTGAATGGTGGTATAAGCAGAGGTGTCTTCAGAAGACATTTGAAGAAGGAAGTGGAGAATTGTGAAAGAAGCAAAAGAGAGAAAGGGAATAAGACAGGTCAGAAATGTGGTAGCTCTAATACCATGAAGAGATAGAGATATAATGGCTTGTTTTTCATTGATTAAAGGTGAGGTGTTTATCCACGTACAGGATGAGGATTGATAGCCAATCATATATTCTAAACTTAGCTAATTACCTAATCTATGGGATTTATTGTCAATCAAAATATTTACAATAGCTAGTGGGATAATTACATAATTAATACCTCTAATATCGCCATATATTTTTTGTCTGTTTATTTTTATGTCATTAATTCACTGAATTCAATATATATTTATATTTTACTAACAATAAATCTAAAATAAACTAAGCCCATGTTTGAACCAAATTTTTCGGACAAAAAAAATAAAAATTTGAACCGTTATCTCACGAGTCCAGCCACCTTTGTTGACCTGCTATTTCATGTGTAGAACCTAATCTCCTTTCCAACGGTCAATTTTTTTGTTATGATAATATGTAAAATATGACTCAAACAGGGGCTAAATATATCTACAGTAAATTTAATACCAACTAAATCAAAGTAAAATCGCAATAAACCAAAACATAGTTTTTTTCATTATTGTTCACCTTTTTTAGGCTAATGAAGATACAATAATGTTACAATACAAGTCTAATAAACTAGATATAAAGCCCAAAAAATATAATGATGTCCAATAAGACCTCGTGATCATCATATTTGAAAAAATGATACTGATTAGATAAAGAGAATAACCAACCATAATAATAAAGCAATTGTTTATAATATCTAAACATAACAATTACATAAGTTTACGTTTGTATAATGTTACGAAACACATTTTATTTCAAACTCTTACCTTAGTTTGCTCCAAAAAATATTATTAATTAGAAACTTTATTCGTCGCAAATATTATCACAAAAGGTCTAGGATCTCTTTGTCTCCGATTTGGTATAATGGACTTCAATTCAACTTTGAAGAGGTATGAAAAGTCTGAAAAAGATGTGTGTGATGTCGATGGCTCAAGACCATGTTGGGTGTCGATTGGAGTTCATCTAAATTCTGAAGAGGAAAAAGATTTTTGATAGATTATGTTAGTCTTGAGATTATTAGATATAAATTAGGATTATTGAATAATAATAATATATCTGTATTAGAAAAATAGAAATTGACAAAAATACTCATAAATGACAAAACTATTAAATTTTATATATTTGGATGAATTTTCAAAAAAAAATCATTTTTTTTCATTTTTTTATTTATATATATTTTTTCCCCGGTCCGATTTGATTTTAAATCGCAATTAAAATTCTTAAACCCAAACCTTGGTTAAAAACCATTTCGTTGACTGGGTCCATGTGGCACCAAATCGACAATTTCTAAATTGTCGATTTCGGTTCGACGATTTTTGCTTACAGCCATAAAATAAGGCAAGGCAAATGAGTTATGTATTAGTACACTAAGTATCATTAAATGAAATGTACAATTAAATGAACCATATAATTTCACATTTAATTGAAAATATTATATAATGACACATAGATAGCATTATTCTTCTTAATTTAGTGACACGATAAATTGCTCCATCATAAATAATTTCCATACGTCTGTTCTATTTTCTTCCGAAATGGAGTACATGTTAACAAAATATTGATGTTGTCATTATTATTTGAGTCGCATAATATTAAGTGTCTTCTTCACTACACATTTACACTATAAAATATTTTATACACAGACCAATAAAATTTCTTTATTTTTTAATCACGCATTCTCCAAAATATACTATTCAAAACTCTTTAATTTCTCAAATAATGGGAGACAAACATGCTAAATATTAATTATTTGATAAACATTCAAGGAAGGGGATGAGGAGGGTGCAACTACTAGGTGACATTTCATGACGCAGGTTGCCACATCTAGAAAGTCATAAGATGTATATGCAAGTCGGTTTGGTTTGATCATGTAAGAGATAAGGTTGATTTATGGCAAACCATCATCTTCCTTCATACTTCAAATTTTGTAAAATATTTCTTTATTGTTTAAGCTAAAAAAGTCTCCACCATTTGACTCTCTATTCTATTAATTTCATTAAAATTTTGATTAATGGTATACTAGACGTAAATTTTGTGCATATTTTAGGACGGGAAACAAGTTAAATTGAGCCCACGCTCGCCTGTAAAGCGAAGCGTGAGTCGAATTGCTTCAAGGAAGTTGGACTCAATTCGTCTCACGAACTCGCACTTTGGTGCGACGAGTCAAGCTAGTTCGCAGGTCAATTATTATTATTATTATTATTATTATTATTATTATTATTATTATTATTATTATTATTATTATTATTATTATTATTTTCCACAAACACGAACGTTTCACGAGTCAATGAGCAACTTGTACAAGTTTTTTACTGCTCGATTCACGCCCGTAGCTCGTCTCGGATGCAAGACAAGTCAGCTCGCAAGCTGCTCATCCCATTTCCCACCCTAGCCTGTATGTGGTTCTCTGTTTCACTTTTCTTCTTTATTTTTTGTATTCATCAATTGTTCATAAAATGGAACTCAACGAATCAAATAAATTGAAAATGTCCGCTACTATCTTGGACTTCGATTAGGCATTCCCCATCTAATTTTATAGTTCAAATCTTTGACAACACGAAAAATCGCTATCCAAACATGGCAAGTTGGTTTATAATTTTTCGAAGAGAGCAATGTATCCTCGACCTTTCATCATTAATGCTAGTAAGTCACTCGGGAGCAAAATTGCCTAGAGGTGTATTAAATTGTCATGCTGTCTTCACATGTCAAATATTAGTCAGCTAGATTTTGTTATTTGATGTCTTAAAATCTAAGTTAAAGGATATTTACAAGGGTTACGTGATGAATTAACGAAAATTTATATAACTATATTTATTAAGAATTGACTTGAAATTTCCCAAGGAGCTTAAAAACCCTAGATTATGTCACCCTCTATTTATAACACCCACAAGCCCTCCGGACTTCTGCTCTCTGCATTCTGTACTTTGTCACCTAGAAAACTGAAAACCATACTGAACATATAATACCAAAAAAAAAAAAATGAGGGGAAACTATTCTTCGAAGCAAATCAGTACTAAAAACGGTGGGGTGGAATTAGAAAAACTTGAAAACCTGAAAGAAAATAAAAAAACCCACCTCTCTGGTTCTTACGTTCGTACCCTTGTTAAAGAATTAACCTCTTCAAGAACCAAAGAAAATAAGAGTTCAGGTGTAGAAGTCAGTTCCTTTAGCAACCAAAATTCGGCCAAAAATGGTGAAGGATTCGATGAAAAGCCTAGAAAACAAGTGAGGAGAAGACTCCGCACTAGGCCTTATCAGGAGAGGCTTCTGAATATGGCTGAAGCAAGAAGAGAAATTGCCACTGCTCTTAAATTTCATAGAGCTGCCATGAAAAAAGCTCAAGAAATGGAAAATCAGCCATTAATGGAGTCTTCTCCTCAAGAAATTTCTTTAGAAAATGAGGCTAAATTGAATTTCACGAGAAACCAAAGAATTTATGCTACAAATTCTACTTCAAATTTCTCCTACTGTTCTTCAGGGCCTGATTATTCTTGGCCTGTTTCTCCAGTTCCACCACCACCACCAACAACTTTCCAAGAAAATATCAATATTTCACTGCCTAATCAAACCTTGGGACTGAACCTTAATTTTCAAGATTTCAACAACTTGGACGCCACCCCTTATTACATTACCACCACCCCTCCATCACTTTTTTCATCCTCTTCTGCATCTGCATCTTCTTCTTCTTCACCTCCACTCTCGGCCGCCGCCGCCACAACCTTTGAAACTCCACGCATGGCGCCGATGGTGGCGGAATCCGGCGTACCGGAAATGGAATTGGACTTGCATCCAGCAATGGATGATAAGGAGATGGCTGAGATCAGATCAATTGGAGAGAAACATCAAATGGTATGGAATGACACCATGAATTTGGTTACCTCTGCTTGGTGGTTCAAATTCTTGAAAGCTATGGAAATTTCTCCTGAACATAAAACAGACGATTATGGATTAGTGTCTCCATTTGGTGAAGTAATGGAATTTCCAGATTGCTTGAATGATTCTTGTTCTTACGATTACTTGCAGGATTCTGATTTGCCATGGTAAGAATTATTATTTTTATTTTTTAATGCTTGTGGAGAATTATATATTTTTTCATTTGTTGTAAAAGATGTTTTCTGTTTTTTAATTTCTTTTTATTTTTTTATTGATGAGAATGAACAGAACTTTTGTTACCTTAATTTTTAATTCTTTCATCCTACATTTTCTTTAAGAATATTTCTCTTTTTAATTAAACTATCTCGGCCGAATGTAAAAAAAGTCAATGAAGAGCTAGATTTATATATTTAAATTTAGTCATCAATGTACTATTTCACATGTAGGTTATACTTATTTTTATTGAAGAATTGATGCAGTGCAATTTTAAAAAATAAGTGAAGTTGAGATTCAAATGTAATTCCCTTGTTTATTTCGATACATTTATTAATTTAAATTAAATGTAGTCTATAATTCATTGTTTGGTTGGGAGGAGATGTTATACATATGGCATGGCGACAATCAAATAAAGTCCACGAAAATATTTCCCATTATATTTTGAAGGGAAAATTTCATAAATAAAAGATTAAGTATGGTAGATTTCAAAATTAAGAAAACAAGTTTCAAACTTCAAAAATCAGATTTTTATTAAAATATATATATATGATTTAATTAATTAATTAATTAATTAATTTATTAATTAAATATATTTAGATCACATATCTATACAATTTGGTCACAAATTAATAATTTAATTAGTCACTTATTATTTTTTGGTCACAAATCAGAAATTTTATATCACAAATTATTTTACGATCACAATTCAAAAATTTCGTAGGTCACAATTTGTTCATCGGTCACAAATCAAAAAATGAATTAGTCATAGATTAATTTTTAGTCACAACTTATCAAATTATTGGTCACAACTTATTTTTCGGTCACAAATCAAAAATTTTATAGGTCACATATTATTTTTTAATCACAAATAAGAAAATTTATAGGTCACAAATCACAAATATTATAGGCCACAAATTATTAATATTTTAGGTCACACATTATTTCTTGGTCACAATTTAACTTTTTCATTGGTCGCATATTGTTTATTGATCATAGATTAACCAATTCACTGGTCATAATCAACCGAATAATCTGTAACCATCACCAACACCTTCGACCACCACTTTAACGCTGCCTCCAATAGCATCACCACCACCGTCACTGCCAAAACCACCACCACATTGGTCACAAATTAACCAATTTATTGGTCACAACTTTTAGTCAACCAATAAAATCGTCACATACACCTACACCCCCATCCCACCACTCCAAAGCACCGCACTACCACCAACCACCACCAGCGACGTTGTCCACCGCCACCACCGTCAATATAACACCAACATAACACCAACAACACTCACGCCCATCCCACCACTCCAAAGCACCGTATTACTGCCAACAACCACCAACGACACTGCCCACCATCACCACCATTGATATCACCACCACTACAAACACCAACGGTAAAGCCACCACCACCGCGATGAGCGTCGCATCTGTGACCAATACATAGTGGCACTGAAACTACCTACTCTGACAACACCACCATCGTCGTCATCTCTAGATCCACCACCACGAAATAACCCCCACCCTTATCACTTCACAACAATGACACCACCATGCTGTTGCCACCATCACACACAGCACACTGCGCCCCTTCCTGCACAGTTCACACACACCCCCACACCACACACATACCACCGCCCCATCCTACACGCTCGAATCAAGGCCGAAAATTTTGATTTCAAATTGAAGGCATAAAAAATCTTCCTGAATCACAAGTATTTTCAATTCTCAATCCACCTTAAGCTCCATCCATTTCTTATCAACATCAGACCTGAAACCAAAATCCTCAATTCCATTGAAATTGAAAGAATGATTATCTCTTGCTACTGGTTCCTAGTGTAGTTTCAGAATGACACCACCCCGCTGCGGTGGTGGTGGTTTGGTGGACACCGCGCCGAATACCAACACCACAAAGGATCTTCGTTGTTAGGCTTTGCTCGTCGCCTCTCTGCATGCTACCACCATCAAATGAGGTGGGTCGAAGCTGGTGTGGGAAGAATTGGGATGCCAAAACAGTGAGAGTGGTGTAGATAGAGAGGGTGAGAGAGAGAGAGTGCGTGTGTGAGAGAGATAGAGAGGGAGGAGAGTGATAATTGAATTTTAGGATTTGGGATGAGTGTATATTTAATTTTGTAATACAATTATTAATATTTCAAATTTATTAATTAATTAAAAAAATCTGATTTTTGAAATAGTAAACTTATTCTATGATTTATGAAATGAGATCTCTAAATATATTAGAATCCGTAATTTCCACTATTTTGAATTATGCATAAGTTGATATTTTGTTTAGAAAAATAATTCTATTATCATATATTCTAGACTACTATTTAATTAATTTTTCATTGTAGAAATAGATCGTATATTTTATATTTTTTGCTTTGAAACAAAATTATAATTACACCTAAAAAGGATCTTTCTCAATTAAAAAATAATTGAAATGCGTATTGATCTCTAAAATGTTATAGAAAGACCAAAATCCAATAATTGCAATTACTCGACATGCTATTTTTGTAATTACTTCTTCCCTTTTCCCTGATTATACAAACAACTATTTATATCTTTCTTGTCAATGATGCGGCATGGAGATTGAGGAAATTGAAGGAATGGATGGGGACTGGTTAGCCTGAGATTTTATTATTATTATTATTTATTTTTTTTCTATATGAAATCTTTGGTTTTCCCTTCTATCGACCTTGGATAGGGGCCCCACAATTTTCTTTTTCTTTTATAATTTTTCCCTTTTCTACCAAAAAGACTTGCTTGTGGTAATGAACATGCAAAGCAAAATAACAGATGTGAAGAGGAAATAATTAAATTCCTCCTCTCCTATTTTAGAGAATTTTACAAATTTAGACTTTATTAAACCTATGTTATTTCCTTGCTGTTACTTGCTATTTGCAGTTGCCCATTTTGCCCCCAAAAAAGGACTGTTGGAGTTTACTCAAAATTTTGTTGAGAATAATTTAGGCCCGTTTGGTAGGGATTTTTTGCCCCAAAAAATTGATTTTTTGACCGTTATTTTACTATTCAAGTCGTAATTTTTGACTTCTTCTCTCACATGTGGACCTCACTTTTTTTCTAACGGTCAAAAAATCAATTCTTAAAAAATCCCTACCAAACGAGCCCTTAATGTCTATATTTATTTAAATTTTGTCGTACATTTAGATAGACTATACCCTATCCCTATGCATATTCTCATCTCGAAGATGTCCCCACATTCTCTCTCTCTTTTTTCTTCAATTGTTGTTTATATCATGTGTACTATTTGTTGAACTAGTCATTATTGAACGTGTGTTACACATTATTCTAAAATATTTTATAAGCAGGGGCGGATTTAAGGCAACCCAGCCCAGTCCCCTCTCCAGCCCACTTAATGATTTTTTTTTTTTATTACACATGTTAGTCCAGCTTTTTAGTAATTTTTTTTTGAGTAAAAACAATTTTTTTACATGTTAGTCCAACTTTTTTTTAAGTAAAAATAATTTTTTTTTTGTGTAAATAATATGTGAACTAAAACATATAAGCCTATGACTAAAGTTGTAATCATGACTCATAATTTGTTTTGTTACGACCAATTAATTTGATAATTTATTAAGTTGTGATCTACAAAATTTATAACTAAAAAATAATACATGATCTATTAATTTGATAATTTGTAATTAATAAATAAGTTGTGACCTCTAAAATTTGTGATTTGTGATCAAAAAATAATACGTGATATACTAATCTGTTAACTTGTGATAGATAAATAACTCGTGATCTATAAAATTTGTGATTTGTAGCTGTGATGTTTTGTGATTGTGACTAATATGTAATTGTGATCGTGAATTGTATAATATTGTGATCTTAATATATTTAATTTATAAAATTTATTTAATCATTTAAATTTAATTATGACCTAATTTTTGAAATTTTGAAACAAATTTTTTAATTTTGAAATTATATCTTTCAAACACCTTAAAGTCCCGTTTGATACCCATTTTTGTAAAAATAAGAATGAAAAACTTAGTCGTTATGTGACCCACACAAGAAATAGAAAGTCAAATATGACGGTTTGATGTGATGAGTAACAATCATACTTTCATTTTTGTGGCCAAAGAATGGAAATCAAGCGGTGACTAAATATGTATTGTTCCCATTAAAATTAAGTTTTGCCTATTCAAATTAGGCATGACATAAAACCATTGAAAAAATATTTATTTTCTATAAGAATCTTTATAAATTTTCCTTTGTTATTTATATTGCAAATAAATTACTATTAAGGTCCGTATATTAGTTACCATAGAATTGTAGGAAAAGCTACTGATGGTATCCAACTTTGCCCCGATTGTTAATCGAGGAAGGAGACTAGAAATATGATTCATGCACCTAATGATCATATTCATTTCAAGTTTTATATTTTAAATCGCATTTTCAAAATAAAAAATTATTAAATTTTAAATAAATAAGTCAACGGGGATTTTTTTAAATACATGCCCTCGTCTCGACTCACAAAAATCTCCGACGAGACGGGAATGGAGAGGGCCACCTTTGTTCGACCCACTCAACCCCACCTTGCATGTTGCTATCTCTGAGAAAAGTTGACAACATGAACAGAGAAAAAAAATGAAAAATAAAGTCTAAAAAAATCTCACTACACAAATATTGGGATGGAAATTTCATGTCCCATTGAAGAAACATGGCCCTATATAGACACTCATTACTTTGTTGACCTGAAAATTTTGCAAGATCTTTCTATAAATCGAGTTCTTACTACATCCCCATCAACTTGTATATTACCTATATACGCTAGGACTCTGTTAAACATCAAGATCACAATTTCGAGAAAAAAGATTGACAATAATTGATATTCCGGCTAAACGCTATAAAACAACGACGGTAAAATATGGATATTTATAGGTGAGTTTCCTGAATTAGGGGTCATGCCTTCTGTTGGTTGGGGATTGGTGTTATGCATCGTTTTCCTCCTTCATTGAATTACTCATTTTGAGATTTTTTCTCTAGATCCTCCTTGTTCACTAAAGATTTCTGTATGAAATGTTAATGAGTTATAAAGCTGTTTCATTACGAAATAGATTCATTGACCGCACATTCCAAGCATTCAAATCACCGTAACATAGAAACTAGTTATTCAAAGAGAAATAATAATAATGTTATTCATAATGAGGACTACTGATAGTCATCCTATGTGACATATATCTAATTTCTTAGTTTTTTAAACAATAATGCTCACTACGAATGATTGAGTGATTAGATATATGTCACATAGTCATGGCCATCCATAATTTTCATTATAAATAGCATTACTACAACAACAACAACAACAATAACAAAAAAAAAAAAGGAAGAAGAAGAAAAAGCCTTTCCATTTGGCCTCATTTGTCATCCCTATAGGAGTTATCTAACTTTACCTAGACTTGTACGAAGTTTGACAAAAGGCGAAGCTTGGTGAAAACACACAATTCATGCTAAGGACATCTCCAACCCGACACCAAAATTTACAACAAATCAAAATTCATCTCCAACCATTACACAAAAAAATGAACAGTGTTTTATTATTTTATTCATTTTTTTCAAATTTTTACAATGTATTTATTTAAAAAATTTATTTATTTATTTATTTTTTTGTAACTTTATAAATTGCTAAATTATAACTACGTTAAATTAACAAATATATTGAATTATTATTGATTACTAAATTATTCACATGTTTTATATATTATGTTAAATTGACGAAAATAATTGATTATATTATTAATTTATTATAAACAATTACGTTAAATTTACGAAAATAATTACTAAATTAAAAAATTCTTAATTATTATTGATTATATTATTAAAAATAATAAATTTTAATAATATAATTAATGATGTTGTTGTTATTATCATTGTCATTATTATTATAGAACTAAAATGATACAAATACTTTTAACCATTATCTTTAAAAAATGAAAGAAGTGACAAAACGAACATTGCACCAAATACTGTTCATGTTGCACCATTTTGCACCAAAATAGTGTAATGATTGAAGGGACGTTTGCACTGACAAGAAGAGAGAAAGTGAGTAAAGCATGTGATTGGTGACACCCCAAAGAGCGAATAATCCTTTGGTTTTCGCGGGTATCGCCATTTGTTAGCAGTCTTAATAAATGATTGATTACAAAAGGATTATTTTTTTAGTGAACATGCCACAACTTCCTCCAAACTGAAACATTTTGGAGCTACAAAGATAGTTATTAAATTGTTAACACCGCATTTAGGGAAAGCCTTCACTTTTGATTGATGAAAAATTTTGATCAGTTAATATACATTTTATAACATTTTCTGGTTTTTATGGCAATCGTCGAAAAACAATTTTTATTTTATTCCTCCAAATAGAACATGGCCATAGGGTGGTGGATCAAACGATCACAAGACACATGACCAAGCCGACAATGTTCAATTTAGCGCAAAAGAGTGCCCATTCAAGATGCCCTAAGGCCATGCGAATTGCGTATACCATTGAAAAACGCAAAATCAATTAATCAAACTGCTTCATTATAGCCTAGCGAAGCATGTGGGAAGCATACGAGGCCAGCCTACTTGGCCTTTGCGTTCCATGTGGCGTTTAAGTGGATTCATGTAGATTGTGTAAGACCTTGATTTGGCTCCATTATAATGTGTTTTTGAAAAAAATAGAGTCAAAAATAGAAGCTTAGCCTCATCACTATCAAGATATCTAGAAAAGTGTCCCACTTACTGTTGTCCTTTTCTTGGCTCATTACGATTAATTACATAATTATCTCTTTTGTACTTTTTTTTCTATTGTTCACTTTCAACAAAAGATAAATTATTATTGTAGTCCATTTATTGGTTACATTGTTGCCGGAAAAGTTGACACAATGGATAAAAATAAAAAAATAATGAGAATATTATATATAAAAATGCTGAATTCAGTGACAAAATGTTCCATTAGACCATTACCCATCTATTGAGAAACCGGACCGAAAATTAAACGTAACCCTATTTCAATTTTCTTAGTCTATTTTACTATTTTAAATTAAAATTATATTTAAAATATATAAACGAGAAGAGAGATAAAAAATATAATTTCGTCCTACTTGCCCACCCGGTTACTACTGTGCAAGACTATGATGATCGATCATACTGTCTCTCTCCAAATTTTGAAAAAGAAATGCTGATCATCAATCAACGTAATTCTCGGAGATATTAATAGCAAAAAATCTGTCATTGATTACCCATCTTCTTCCAGAACCGCTGAAGAAACCTAAACGCCATTAACACTTTGTGACTTCCTTGTCCAATAGCAGAATCTGTCGAAGAGTGGAAATTCGTCCGCCGGAAAATTACAATTGTCAGCCAAATTTGGAATTAACAGCCAGAATAAGGTAACGTGACCTCCAATTTTGCGTCCATTATATTGTTGTTTCTAAAAATCTCTAATTACCCGGTCCAAACCCTTCATTTCTCTCTCATTATCATCTTCAATTGCAAAATCCAGTAGCCGTTCGGACTTTTCTGCCTCGCCTACCTACTTTAGAAGTCTGGTAATTTTCTTTTTTGTTGTTGAAATATTACATTGGTATTTTTATACATTTTGCAATTATTTTTATTTTTATTTTTTTTTATGTTTAAACATTATATCTCCCGTAAAATTCTGCTCCCTTTATAAGTTAAATAGTTTTTGGGTGTTAGTAAATAATTTTGTTTGAACTATTTTCTTTAGTTTATTCGTCTTCAACAAAACTTTTTAAAAAAATTTCCATTTTTCTTTATTGGGAGGAGGGGTTTTAAAAAACAAGTTAAGTTCCTTGGTTTGACTTTAATTTGACTTTGATTGAAAGTTGAAGTTCAAAATTGAATCAGTAATGCAAATTAACGTTAATTTGACTTAGCATCATAGAATGCGTCAATTTTTTGCATTTCTTCATCACATTTGTCATCCTTGACATTATTTGATTAGGTTATTGGAGCAGTGTGTCATACATTTTAATAATGTCACATACTGGTTGGTTGTTTTTGTTTTGTTCATTTTGAAAAGGTGACATACTTTTTGTTATTATTATTATTTTTTTGTTGGGATTGTTCTGATGCCAACTTCATGTTAAATGCTCGAGTTAGAGAGACTGCTTTTGCATTCTATCCTAGGGACCTTATCACTGACTCAATGCATCGTATTTTTATTCTCGGCTGAATTTTTTACCCTTCAAAATGGCTCATTACAAGTCTTGGACCAAAAGCTAGGTTTGTTGATTCAATCACCTTTATAAAAGCTGCTTTCTTAACCTAATGGTGATGGGGCTCCTCCTGAAGTGGTTAGTGACTTGATGACTAGCTTGCTTGATTGAGGAAGATGTCGTTTAGCGACCGAATTTTAGATACATATTTTAACTCATTAGAGGCCTGGGAAACAAAGAGAAAATGTGTAGGAGTGAGTAATTTGATGTTCTTTGACTCGACAATTAATTCATGACTTTTTTCTGTTAGTCTAAAATTGCACCCCGTTACTTTTTATTAGAAAGTAATGTAGTTTTTGTTATTGCAACCTTGTTTTCAATGGCTAATATGAATTCAACTCGTTATTCTGTTAGGGTCCATTTGATTGCAAAGATAAAATTTGAATGGAAAGAAAACGAATTACAGGAAATTGAGTTGTCTAGAAATTGTTTTATTGAGAATTGTCAATTAATAGTATTTTATTAGTATAATTTTACACCTCAAAAATGTTAAAATAAAAGTGTCTTTTGGTGTTCGTTTGACTTTGGTTTTCATGAAAATTATCAATTTAATGGATATCCACTTCTACATTTGTTTCTAAAATTTGTTTCCATTACCAAAAAAATAAAAAAAAAATCCAAAAATCATCTATATTTTGGTGTTCGTTTGGTTTTGTTTTATATGAAAATTGTCAATTTAAAGGATATTCTCTTTTATAATTGTTCCTAGAATTTGTTTCCATTGTAAAAAAAAAAATATATATATATATATATTTGCATGGAAAATCAATTTCAAGTGAATTCCTCAAAACCAAGGAAAAGCTGGTCACGTGAGGGCAAAGCTAGAAAACCAATTACTTGGAGAATTTGACAAATCAAACACTCAAAAACGTGGAAAATGGAATTTCATTTCCAAGTTCCATGGATAAAAAGGCCTATCAAACAGGCCCTTAGTTTTTTTTATAGAAAAGCTGCATACTGTTGGCTGTTCAACTTTTGTTATGTTCTGGTGGCTGGAAATTGGAGTATGCATTAAAGCCTCTGTTCGTGTTTCAAATTTTTACTGGAAGGTTACTTTTCAAAATCAAAACTTAATTTTAACCACAAATGTCATAGGATCCATAAGTACTGCCTGCCTGTTCACCACACATAAAGTAAAAGTAACTTTTTAGTAAGAAAAAAAGAAAAAAGAAACCTTAACAGAGGCAAAATTCACAATTTTTTTAAACTTTTCAATAAAATTGCACAATCTGTGTGTTATTGTACCATTAAACTTCACAATATTTGTTTTTATCATGAGAAACTACCGTTATAATGATGATATTTACTATATTAATACCATTTTTAGCTCTGATATTTGCAGATGGAGTACGTTAATGTCTTCCTCTACTATGGTGGCAAATGGGATGAACTCAACAACTACAATGATTATTCAGTTTCTGGAATTCTGGTCCCAATGGAATGCACGTATAGCAAACTTGTTGAGATGATAGTGGAAGAGTTGAATTGGGATCCAACAAAAGATGCAGTTTCACTACAATATCAAGTTAACAAAAACATGCCTCCCATTAAGATTTACAACGACCACTCTATCTCATTTTATTTAGAGCTCAAGAAAAAGGACCAAGACGTCACAAAGTATCCATTATGCGTTGATGTTGGACCAGTATCACAAGGTAACATATTTTTTGAGAGTTATGTTGATTGCTTTTGCATTCTTCTCTTGTTGTCACTGCATTATTTTTTTTTTCATTCTCCGCTGATTTTTTCCGGCCTTCAATTAATGTTGATGTTTTTTCGACTGAACAATTAATTTAGAATTGTTTTTGTGCTTTAATAAAATTTCACCTGGTTACTTTATATTAGAAAATAACCTACTTTAATATTATTGCACACTTGTTTTCATTTTTCAATGGCTAGTAGGAATTGCAGCTTGTTACTTGTTAGTTTTTTCAGAGAGGTCACATACTGTTGCTTGTTTATTTTGCCCCCATTTGGTGGGGATTAAAATCAGATTTTTAGTGTATTTTAATAGAAGTTGAGGAAGTGAAAAGTTGTGAAGTCCATAAAATATGTGGTTGAAATGAATTGTTGACTTTGACTTAGACTAAAATCTAGATTTTAATCGGTACCAAACAGAGGCTTTATTGTTTTTTATTTTATTTTATTTTATTTTTTTGGCTGGATATCTAGGGTGCATTAAAATTCAAACCTTTTTTGCAACAATCTGTGTTACTTTACCATAAAACTTTGCAATTTTTATATCTTTTCATTAGAATGTACTGTTATTTTGGTTATATTAAATATTAAGAATAATGATACCTTTTGATATCTCTGATTGCAGATATGGAGCACATTAGTGTTCTGGTCTACTATGGTGGCAAATGGGATCGATTCAACAACTACAGTGATTATTCAGCTACTGGAATTCTGTTTCCAAGGGAATGCACATACATCAAATTTGTTGAGATGATAGTGAGAGATAAATTGGGGCACAACAAGAGATGCAATAAAAATACAGTATCAAGTTAACAAAAGCATGCCTCTCATGAGGATTTCCAACAACAACTCCGTCTCATTTTATTTAGAACTCAAGAAAAAGGACCGAGATGTCAGAAAGTTTCCATTATGCGTTGACGTATCACATGGTAATGGAACCGAAACATTTCAAGACACGTCACTTTCGCAAGATGCCTCTGTTGAACGAGGTAATAAGATGCAGCTTCAGTGTTGCGGGAGAAATTGTTCAGAGACTTCATCACCTCAAAGGCTACCAACAATTGAGGATGTTGATTCTGAATGTTCAGTGTAACAGAACTGAAACATTACAAGACATATCACTTTCGCAAGATGCTTTTGTTAAAGGAGGTAATATAATGCAGCTACAGCGTCGTAAAAGACTTTGTTTGGAGATTTCATCACCTATAAGGCCACTAACGATTGAGGAGATGGCTGCCGAGATTTGTGATAGCATACCGGAACCTGAAGAAATGAATGACGAGACAGAAACTAATGTGATTTCACATCCTACTATTGACGGGATTGCAAAAAATCGAATTTACCAAACTAAGGAATTGTTAAAGACAAGTATTGCCTTGTATGCAATACAGAACCGATTTCAATTCAAGGTGTATCGGTCTGACAGGAAGGAGTATGTGCTGAAATGTCTTGATGATAAATGCACCTGGTCTTTTAGAGCTTCGAGAATCGGAGAAATGGACAAGTTCAAAATAAGATACATGAAAAATAGTCACACGTGCAAGTTGGATGTCGTGTTGAGACATCATCGCCAAGCAACAAGTTCGTTTGTGGCTAGTTGCATCAAGTACAACTATCTCTCCCCAAAGACCATATACACTCCCGGAGACATTATGAAAGATATGATGAATACATATGGAGTGTGGATGAGTTATGAGAAAGCTTGGAGGGCTCGAGAGCAGGCATTGCTTAAGAACAGGGCAGTGTTAGCTCCAACGCCAAAGAGAAGACCCGGAAGGCCTAAGGGAAAAGGAATACCATCAGCAGAAGGGAAAGAGCAAATTACAAGGTGTGGACGATGCGGGGAATTTGGCCACAATCGAAGAAGCTGCAAAACTTCTTCGCCAATAAAATCAAAGTCAGACAGGAAAAGAAAGTCACCAGATTCTCTGACGTGGGAGGTAACATATCCAATATATATTTAGATTGAATGCACAGGTTATTTGGGACTTGTAGTAATTTCGATGCAAATTACTGGGAACAATGGCAATTTACTTTGTGTTGTGTTGACAGGACAATCAAGAGAAAAACTGCAGTGATCGAAATTGCTCTGGAGTTGATGAGACAGAGCAGATATTGTAGTGTATTTGCTTTTACGTACTTGGTGAATTAAAGCGACAAAATAAACACTTAAGAGTACGTTTAATTGTCAATATTTTTTATGAAAAATGTCATTTTCCATCCAAAATCCTACCTTTGTGATGTTTGATTGATATTCTTCTATGAAAAATATTTTGCATATTTTACTTGAAAAAGAGGAAAATATTTTCTTCTGGGGAGTAGGTTTTTATTTTTCGGGTAATTCACTCTCTCTTTCTCTCTCATCCACTCCCTCTCTCTCCTATCCATTTATCAATAAAAATAGACAAATATAATATTTTTCAGATTGAAAATAAAATCAATCAAGCACATTTAATTAACAATTTTTGTGCAATAATTTCTAAGCAATTCAATTATCTAGAATTTATTTTTTTTCATGTAAATTTGTTACTTGCAATCAAATACAGCTTTATTAAATTATCGAGGTAGTCACTTTCATGTGTTAATTGTTGATTTATTTAATTTTTAGGTCTTAACTACGGCATAAGAATCTGGCTAAATAACAGTATTCTACCAAGAACTGTATTGTTGCATTTTCATCGCAACTTTTGCTTATTATTTAATTTTTACAATAATGTAGCCTACCGAAGTATTAAAAATGCCCGTCTTTTAATTCTATCATTTTTATTAAATCCTAATTCCTCCTCGTGGTTTGGTTAGGACTCATTAGTTAAATCTTTTATTGAACTTTTTTTTTTTAAGTACTCTCTCTCTCTCTCTCTCTCTCTCTCTCTCTCTCTCTCTATATATATATATATATATAATTCTTTGTGCCTTCTTTTCTCTGTTCGCTAGTACTTTGTGTGATAAATCATCATGACATCCCATTATAGTTAGGGAGATAGGGGTGAATACGGTTCGATTTTGACGGTTTGAAACAAATATTCAACCTAATCTTTTAATGAGGTTCAAAAAAATTTCAGACCACTTCAATTTCTACGCTAAACCAATCCAAATCATTTTTTACGATTTGGTTCAATTTAAAACCACAGTTTAACATAGAAAAAATTAATATATATCAAATAAGCTAAATCAGAAATATTAGTCTATAATTCTACTTTAAAATATAAATTGTATCATTCAAAAAATTACAAATCAAAGTTATATAATTACTAATAATTATAATGCAAAAATATGGTATAAATATTTTAAACTCTTAATCGATACTAATGTTGTTCATCTGCAATTGTAATACACAATTCATTATCTTTGTAAATAGAAAAATATAGTACATGAATTCATTGATTATAGTTAAATGATATAAAATAACTAATAAAAGAAAATAAATAAATAAAAATCAAATACAATAATACTTAACTACTATGATTTTTTGTAAATCATCCAATGCTTCTACTCCATCCAAATATTGGCGAATTACTTTAAGGAGACTCAACAATTATTAGAACAAAACAACACAACTACCCATAAAAAAATATATATATATATAATTATTGAAAAATAAAAAAATTGAATAATCTGACTTGACTTCAAGCAAAATTTGAGAAAATTATTAGAAAGGAATAAAACGTGAAAATTAAAATTAAAATCTAAATTTAATTGTTATTCAACATTTTACCCAATTTGAGAGTTTTACATTCACAATTGTGATAAATAATGAGTATTTGACTATCTGGATATGATTTAGTTAATTAATTGAGATGTATAGTTATCGAATTAAATTTAATTGAATTATGTCTAATATGAATGTATCTTTTTAATTGAAATGTGTTACATTTTAATAGGGTTAATTAAAATTTAAACAAATTTATCTTCAATTTTTATTTCTTTATTTATTCATTATTTTTTTTAAAAAAATTTTGTAAACAGCTTAACAATTTGTAAAAATTAAAACTTAAACCAAACCACTTCAAAGTAGTTTGATTTGATTCAAAACCAAAATATTGACTGATTCACTTGGAACCAAATCAATGATTTCAAAAAAATGATTCCGATTCAATTTTGCGGTTTGACGGTTTCGTTGCCCTACTTATAAATGAGTCCAATCCAACAAAGGTATACAAGCAAACCGGCCAATAGCATGACTGTTCAAGTCATTTGGGTCTAAGTTGCCTAACACATTTGACACATCTAATTGTGTGCAACTATCTTTACTATTCAAATGTGTAATTGCATATCTTACAATTGATCCTCGATGTGTTCCTTAACATAGTACCCAAAAGGTGAAGTATGATGTACACGGAATAATAAATTAGCTATCTAAAGTTAATATAAGAGAGTGGAGGGATCAAACTTGGTGAATGTGTCAACTCGCGTTATGAGTAGCCTAAACAACGAGTTGGGAGACCATTGCATTATGAGAATCTGGCCCATGATTATTTACACTTGGGATGATGTCTACTGGAGAAATGAACTTGACAAATTCTTGGAGTTCTGTAAAACTGCTGTGTTCACTGTAGGGTACCTCGTACCTAAAAGAGATTTGAATCGCATGTTGTCAGCATTATCGAGTTTGCAATGAAAATTCGCCAAAAAAGAAGCCATAATAAAAACTAGGCTGCAATAAGATGTTCACCTTATAATAGTACCCTGCTGCCACCTTCTTCCGGGAGACTTCTTCTTGCCCTTACCAAATGACCAACCGGTGGGAGAGAAAGCAACTATGAGACTAAATCGACTCTGAACAAAATCAAAGAAAATTATAATAAACGATATATCTCGTACTGTATATAATCCATAAAACATATTATGCAATGTTTGACGTTAATCACTTGTAAAGGAAGATGAAAATCAGTTTCTTGACATTAAAATGGTATTCAAATTATACGACAAAAGACATTAAGTACAAGGTGAAATTCATAATATTGTTGAAAACCCAAAAAATAGCCCATCAAAAATAATTTCTTTATAAGGAATATGTATCCCTTACCCCATACTGATTGGACATGTGCTTTAATCTTTTGAAGCTTGCAATAGACCACATGGGCACAACATGAATATGGCTTTCCAGTTCATTTTTTGTAAACCATTGCATGTCTTCCTCTGGGAGGTCCAGGCATTTTAAAATACGTAATTTTGCTGCATTGACATAAATTTTTTTGTGGAGAGCTCTGGCAACCTCCATGAACAACCTTTCTTTTCCTGTTCTTGAACAAAAAAAAAAAAAAAAAAAAAATTAGGGGGTCTTGTTCTTGAACAAGAAAAAGACAATTAGTGGATCTTGCAGAGATTAAGAGTGGGTGTGTAATGGAAGTACTCAAATCAGATTCACTGAAGAGATAAGCAGACATCTGGATGGTTGGCAAACGCGCATGATCACACTCACATACATTATGGAGAGATATAGGAGGAGACACTACCGATGGTATAGCTGCCAATCAAAAACAAAGTTTTGGGGTTGAAAGTTTCAGCTTGGATGGCGTCAATGACAAATTGAATTACAGCCTCCTGTTTTGGGAAGTCATACTGCAAGAATGGAACAGAAAGTATCTATTACCAATTGAACGGCATCTAAAACAGAGCCTATACCTAATGTTCATATACGTCAACTGTGTATATGAAATATTGCCCCTATTTGGCCCTCATTTCTTATAACTCATTTTCAACTGCACATGTCACGGGATCCGTAACTTTTTTCAACTTTTCAATAATGTATTTTAACAATTTTTCTCAAAATCTACTAAAATTTCAAACCAAATTGGGGCATTGTCTTTTCAACATCATCATAAAAAACCAATAGATGACAAATATGCTTGTGTAAGTGCAATTATTTACAGGGATATTGAAGAACTGGATCCGTATGCTCATAATTTTGCCTAGTTTGACAATGTGAAATCCATCTGAACAATATATTAGAGAACTAAGACTAAATTATTCGAACTAAATAGCACCTCATTTAAACAAACATTTCTGAGATTTTCGTATTCAATGGCAATCCCCAGGCAACCATCCCTCTATAGAGATAACATCTACATATAAGAATGTGAAGCCAACAGCAATTTTGATTTCATAGGAAGGCTCAAGTACAAACTCATCTGTGCTACTGCTTTTCAAAACTTCTATACTTCTAATTTTCCCGAAAATAGCAATAATAACCCAAATCTAAAAACTTGTTTGGGAAAGATTTTTTAAAACCATATTACAGTAATATCATGTTTAGCCACACATTTTATCAGACCTATACCTTTTTTCTCACTTTTTAACCATATATTCTCCCAAAAAATCATTTTTCACTTGGAAAAATAAAAAATCTTTCCCAAGCAAGGTTTATGTTGCAGAATAGTTAAACAATTTTTAAGCAGAAATTTTTTACTCTGTGGAAGGTAAAATATCCATAGATCTAGTTCTGATTAATACAACGACCAAGTTTACTTAGCTAAAACCAATTTAATCTGGGCAAACCTGCAGATGACTCTGATTTAACAATACAAATGCTAATTGAAGCTTAAACCTTTTTTAGCAAAACCTTAGCTTTCAGTATCGATTCTATCCATGAACCAACCTGGGGATCACAATAGGTTGTATCAAGAATGAGAGTGTGGACTGGGCAATTCTGCAAAACGGAAAGTTTTGCCATCTCCTCACAAAAGCGGAAATCTCCAGTGTGTAATACAGCCTGAATACATGGAGAACCACATGATCAATCTTCGAAATACTAAATAACCACCAAAACAATAAGTTTTCTAATAAGTCAATTTGGTACACACCTTACCATTAGGCGGTTCAAATAAAATTATGATAGCACCGGGGCAGTGATTTGCATCAAAGCATATCACATCAGTTCCTGCAATATTGATCTTTTGGTTAAGAGGCAAAACTTGTATTTTGTCCCATGGGATCCCAATTTTTAGATTAATAAGCTTCGCAGTGATGGAGGAACAATAAATCATCCCATGACAGAAGGATTTCGTAAGTCCTTGATAATCTGCAGAGAACATAACACAAAGTGCGTGATTATTGTTCATTCCCTATCGAAAGATATTAAAGGAGAATCAAGGTGTGGTGATCTAGGATAGTAAGTAACACCTCAACCCTAAATATATTTTATAAATAAAACTAAGTCAGTTATCTGTTAACTCATGATCTATAACTTCAAAACTTGCATGGCAAAATTAACACGTCAACGAAAATGAGTCCTAGAATTTTATAGGAACAACTGGTGACATCTCACAATAATAAATGAAATGTATGGAACTAGACTTACGATCTAAATGGAAATGAGTGAGAAACCAATGAGAGCATTCTCTTCTTAGATATTTAAAGGCATCCTGCAAAAATAATATGAAATATTATGGTAGAAAGAATGCTACATCAAGACACCATCTTTTAAGAAATAAGAGACGGTAAATGGAACTACATTCTTGTATCACAAAGACGGTGCATTCTGAATCATTCAGAGTTAAAATAGACAAACGAACCGAACATTATTAATTAAGTCTATCGTTAATCTCACTACACAAACAATCTTAAGCAATAGAGTAGAAGAATATATGATTCCAATGTATCTAGTCCAAAAAAAAATCAATTCTTTTGTCAGTTATTATGCTGATGCGCATGACAGAGTCAGTTGTGTTCAAATAACCAGGAATGCTATTGCCTATTCTGTGGATACGTCTATGTTGACGAGATAAATTTCCAATGTAGTGCTTCTTTTCGGTTAAATTAGAGTTGGTTGTCAAAAACTTACTTCACCCAGCATTATCTCATACTACCAGTTGATCTTGCCACTCTATCATAACATGGACATTGCAAGATCAGGTAGCACGAGATTATTAATAAGAGGATAATATACCAACATCAATGGTTGGAGACATGAAAGTTTACCACTCGAAACGGTGTTCCTGGTATACAACACCACAGAGGAATATCTTTCTGTTTTCCATTTCTGACACGACATTTCCCTAGGATGTTCCCCTGAGCAGAATCTGGCCGACTTCTTCTAGGCTCGTTTTGTCCCCTAGAAGCAGTGCTGCCTCTGTTTCTTTCAGAAAAATGACCACGAAAATAATCAGTTATTAACTTGTTTGTTCCCATTTTAGTCTCATCGCCTACATTTTTTGAGACATCTGTCTTCACTTCGCCAGCCATCATGACATCTCCTCTTAGCTCCCTTAAAGAATGAACAATTTTTTTCCGAGGACCAAGTGCTGTAATGCCAATGCTACATAGGTCCTGCAGGAAAAACAATGGCAATATTCAGTCAAATTTGGTCAAGCAATAGAAAGTTGATGGAGGGCGATTCTGTGTGCGCACTAACTTCAGTCAACTACAAAGAAAACTCAAGCCAAGAATTCAGCAGACAACACTAACAGGCTGATAGAATAACAGCTTAGCTGACATTTCTGGAGGACAGGTCACGGTCAACATCAAGTCAAAACAATATGATTGAATTTTGAAGCGTGCTACTATGAACATACAATATACCTACATAAGAGCCCTTTGCTGCTTGCAAGTACTAATTAACATATGAGGATCTCATGACAAAATTATGTCAATTTTGAGAAACTCAAATAAAAGTAGGCCATGGATTGCACTGCAATCTCTCGCACTAGCAATACATTGGTAAGAGGTGAGTTTTGGGGCACAAGGGCCAAATTGAAGTACATTTATTAATCAAAAGAAGTAATTGTTTCCTGTAACTCATTTCAAACACTAAGTAGAGCTATAGATATATTTAGATGATTTATATGGTTTTACTAGTTCCCATCAACATATTTCTACTTTCATAGCACTAGATTTATACCATGTTCGAACTTGGGAAATTCCATTTTGTCCACTTTTACAAAAAATTTGCAGAGCTGACTGATAATTAAAAATATATATTCCAAAAGAATTCATCAATGCGCCCATGTCGAATGGGTGTAACCACAGCCAGATTAAATTTCGTTCTGCACACCAGCATATTGAAACAACTTCCAAATTTGGGCCGATACAGGCATTGCCTCCAGTACTTATCAGAAGGGGGAAAAAAAATGTCACCTCATCTGTTAGACACTGCAGTGTGTCCCAGTCAATCTCCTCCCTCACAAAAACGTCTTCATATTTGGAAAGGCCTAAATTGCGAAGCCATTCTACAACAGGAAACACGTCAACAACCTTCTGAGGAGGTCGAATAGAAGAACCATCAAGAACTTCTGCAGGAGATTGATGAGAAGTATCACTATAAGGAACAGACACCTGAAAGATACATCAGATTAGATCTTGAGTGAGAAATTCATATAGAAACACGACTTTTATCTGAGGAAGGATTCAGAAACGGAGTTCTTAAATTTCAAAGGTAACTAAGATTTCAGCAAACATTTTTAGTTGGTCATCTGCAAACAAAACATTATGCCCAAAATGATTCTATGAATCAAACTCTAATTTGAGGGCTATATAACATCATTCCTCAAATTCTTAGGTGCTGACTTAATAATTTGAATTTTCAACAATAAACCATATAATAATCCCGGAATTTTGCACAAATTAATCCCAGATGCACAATCCGCAAGTTTCCACAAGAATATTGGATAACTAAGAAACTTCTTTTCAAAACTTTGCCTTTGTTTGGGAATAATTTATAAACAGTTTAATTTATAAATAGATAGAAATTAATTGTGCGTAAATAGATAGTCCCAGTGAGTTCATTGGAATGTCTGGTGTCTGGTTGAAAACAAAGTTTGAACGGAGGCTTGGTTTGTTATTGAACTCTTTCAACTGAGAAAAAATTACAAAATTTTTGCATCAAATAGCAAGGGGATAAGTTAGGCTGGAGTCATATAAGAATAAGTTAAAATTTTCAAATCACAAGCCATACTATCAAATACACATACAAGAAAGACAAGTAAATTGAAACAAGGGCCTTACATCAGTTGAATTTTCCATTTTGTCAAGGCATTCGTTAGTGTGAACCTGCCTAAAATCGTCATTCAACGCCGAAATATCAGCTCCACATAGAGGACAGCAAATCGAACCACTCTCAACATTGCAATTTTCTTCTTCCAGAAATTTCAAATCATCCACATCAGAGTCACGCTCGGGCTTATCTCCATCAGCACACAGCTTGAGCAATACGTCGAATGGAGTGACCTCCCCCAAAATTTCTTCCTCGTCAAATCTTTCCTCCTCTTCAATCCGAATTTCCCTATCAACAGCTTCATTAACATTATCATTACTACCGCAAGCATCAGACATTAAATTTGGCTGCAATTTCAACAACCTTGACTCCATTGAGTTACTATTCCAGACACACCCGCCACTCCCATTCGACTTTAACAAATCAAGAGTTGGTTCAATTGAATCCAACCCACAAACCAAATCTGCCTCCATTCGATTTTCCTTTCCGGGATTTTGTCTTTTGGGCTTTTTCGATGGATTAGCGGTGGTTGAGCGGTGGGGTTTGAGAGGTGGCGGCTGTGAGCTGGTTCTAGAGGCCGTGGGAAAAGGGTAATCTTGAAAATCATCATCATCAAGTACGGGGGAGGTGAAGCTGAGAAGGGTTTGTGATTGTGAAGAAGAAGGGATTTTTCGATTGGATTTTGCGTTGGGATTGAGAGCCATTGGGTGAGCACACACACACAGTGTAGACGGGGGCCAGAGGAGAGGAGATTTTTCTTGCATTTCAAATTCTGCGTGTGGCCAGTGGAAATGGAGGGAACTTAAAAATTCTAATTTTAAAGGGGAATTGCAGCAGAGGTCCCTAATCTTTTCATTTTTTGCATAATTTACACTAATCTTCATTTTATGTCAACGGTGGTTCCTAACCTTTCATAAATATGCACTTGAGATCCATCTTGACGAAAATCGTCAAAAACACTGTTAGCTAATCGAAAAAAAGTAATCAATATCAAATAAAATCGTCCAAAAAGGTATCAACGTCCAATAAAATCGTTGCGGTAGCAAATAGTTTAAGAAAAATTTTCTATCAACTGATGGTATTTTGAACGGTTTCCATCCAGATGGACCTCACATACATATTTATGTAGGTTAGGGACCTTCGCTGACTCAAAATAAAGGTTAAGATAAATCTGCAAAAAATGAAAACGTTAGAGACTATTGTTGCAATTTTCTCATATTTAAATTAAAGTCAAGAAATAATTTTAGTAAGGTATTTGAATACACTATTTTTTAATCGTATATTTCATCGACTTTTATTAAAATCTATTAAAAATTTAATTTTAATCCCCAACTAAATGAGGGTAAATGAGTTTACTTATAAGTAAGAAAGTTAGTTTTAAAAATACTTCAAAATGAGTTTTAGAAAAATGGCCAAACAGAGACTAAGTTTTTCATTACGAAGGATGAATTAGTAATTATAGCAATGATCTCCAACCTTTGACTCTTGTAGTAATCATGACCCTAAACTTATATTGTGCAATCATGTTTATTTCGAACCATTGAATAAATGTTTTTAACCTTGTCTATAATCAGCAAGGTAAAAAAATTGTTATTAAAAGGACAATTTTATTCTCGTCTTTATGTAATAAAAAATGAGATGCATGAAAAAAAAGAAAAAAAAAAGAAATTCATCTCGTACCCACCTACCAACCAGAATAAATGATAAAATTGAAGAGGAGGTGGCACCGCCTCTGTTAAATGAATAACTTGTACATAAAGAGTTACATAACAATTTATGTACAGTTGAAATGCCAAAAAAAAAAAAGTAAAGTTTTTTTTTGTTTGAATAAATTCTGATTAATCATATATCTCGCCACATTTTTTGTATATAAATTATAAAACCATTACATAAATTATTATGTACATTTAACACAACCGCCAATAATATACTTTTCATTTTTTCACTTTTTAACTACATGTTAAAAAATACTTTTCAAAAAAATTTTTATCAAAAACAAGTGCTTATTGTTCCAAACACTCATTTTAGAAGAGTTCCAATAAAAAATAAGAATACAAACTTAGAATGTTTTGACTACTATCATAAAAAAATAGCTACTAATTGACAGTGACAATGGTAACACAACCACCACTATAGTTGTAAGCAATAACAATTGTTTGAAATGGGTGGAAGAAGATGGATTTTCATTTTTGTTTATTTAGCGCTTGTCTAGGTGCAATTGTTAAGAAAACGAATTTTGGCATCAACATTCAGGCCCCACAAAGGTATGAGATAAAGTTGTTGTTGTGCCAATTATTTTACTTTACATGAGTTTCAAAATATTCCAATAACAGTATTGATATTTGGCTCGAACAATGAATAATTGGTACAAAAATTGTCTGTAAGGAGTAAGAGTACATAGAATAAACAAATGACATTTATTGTATTCAACGGTCATTTTTTACTTTCGTTCTTAGACAGGCACTTAAAAATAAAGGCAGACTTTGTCCTTTTAATAATGCTTTAGTTAGTCATTTAAAAGAGAAGGGTAAAATTGACATTTAGAATTGAGGATAGAAATGTGATAATATAAAGAATGGCAACAACATTGCAAAAAGGAAAAACATTTGGTGACTAGTTGTGTAATTTACTGACAATGAAAAGGGTAGAGTGGTAAATGACTTTGACTCTGCAAAGAAGAAGAAGAAAGTATGAGATTGAATCACGCCAAGACCCCTTTTTTCTTCCCAAACCTCCAAAAAGCAAAAGAAAAACAGAGAATTGAAGCCTCCAGGGCACATCTTAACTGGTAAAGATGAGGGCGCTTCAAGTCTGACAGATCAGAGATTGTGAGTTCGACTCTTGAAAGGCAGATATTCTCCTAAAAGATAGAATTTATCTTGAAAGGCAGGAGCTCTACTGGAAGACAAAGTGCAAAGATAGGAAACGATTTGCTTGACACTTTGGCAGATCAGTCGGGAGCTCTTGAGCATTGATCAGTTTGGAGCACAACCTACGGTTTAATCTGTCTGCAGCTTGAGGGGTCAAGGTGTAAACTCCAGGACTGTAAGGTGGATAACTAGATATCAAAAAAAAAAAATCAGAGAATTGAAGAACGCGATTAAAAAAGGTTTCTGCTTAGATTCTTCTTCACACTCTCTGACTTCACATTGGCTACCCACTGGTCAAAAAGAGGAACGCTACGTAACCCATTGGGGTGGAATTAAACGATTCACTTTATTCCACTTATCATTTTAATGTCAGTTTGTGTTGAAATTGTAAATCCAATGAAACATTACTCATTCAGAAACGGTGCAAGAATTCTCTTTGCTTTGCATGCGGCCCTTTGTTATTTACTGCTCTTTCAAATATGGGAGTTCCATCTGCCAGTAATTATCCATTGACTCACTTTTTTTTGAAATTAGAAAAAAGGAAGAAAATTTATGCTTTTGCTGTGTTACTTGGAATGTACTAATAAATAGTATATTCATACATTTTTAAAAAATTCGACCTTTTTTCCCTTCCCTCTTCTTCTTTTTCATTCTAAACAACTTTCCATTTCTTTTCTTGAAACAGCAAAAAGAACACAGTTTCATTTTCCTATTAAAAGCACACATTTGTTTTAATCGTCATCTCAAAATTGAATGAAGAATTGACAAAAATGGATGGTATTGGAAGAGGGAGAGTGGAGGTGATAGCCAGCAAGGGGTGTTCAAGGCTATTTAGAGATTTTTCTTCCTCGTTCAGAAGCCTCCAGTCTTTCTCCTTGGAGCCCACGTCCCCTACTTCCAGTGCCCCTGAAGTTCTTGAATATCCAGTGAAATCGATGAAATCCAATAGCCCGTTCTCTGGCCTTGTCATTTGCGTTACTGGACTCTCTATAGGTGCGAATCCATGCGGCTATTACGATTATTTTGAATTTCGTATTACATGATTATTCTTATTTGGCTCTAGGAGCAGTTATTGAGAATTGTTTGGATTGATAGAACGCATCTACTATTTTATAATGAAGTTGAAAAATTATTACTGTGGCTGTATTTTTTCTCGTCCTACATTGCATGACAGCTAGTGATTTTATGCATAAGACAGTAAAAAACTACCACATTAATGTGTTAAATCACTAACTACCACATGTATGTCACGTAAGGCAATGGCGATAGTAAGTAAATACAAATAGCATTACCCTTTCTCTTGTGAGTGCACTTGGCATCGCATGTATATGGTATGCAGGTTGATAATAGATTACTGTTGAACCATGTTGTCATAGAAGTTTAGGCGACAAAACATATATATTTATGTAAGTAAGTATCCAACGCGTCCCACAACGTACATTTTAAATTTATTTTTGCATGACATGTGTACAGCTTTCATAAATAGGTGGTGGTGCCTGGAGAGTCTTGAATTGAGGACCTCTGCTTTCTCAAATATCACGTTGAACCAATGGTTCAAACACTTTAGCTATTAAGTGGGAAGGCATTTATTTATTTAATTTGTCTTCAAGGGTTACTACAATTTTTTTTTTCTTCATAGTTTTGTCGAGTCAAAGTCTTGGAGAAGTTGACTGGTTTTAAGTTTTAGGATAATAAATAAATTGACTTTAGATTTTAAGCTGAAAAAAATAAGGGTTGGTTGACCAAAAGTAGTTACATATGTTTTTTCACACACTTTTCATACAGCTGGTTGTTTATTCTGCTATGCTTATGTTATTTACAGAAGCAAGAAAGCAGGTGAAGAAAGCAACAGAGAAATTGGGAGGTCAATATAGTCCTCATCTCCATCCTCAATGTACTCATTTGGTGGTTCAGATATCCTATCTCAATATTTAGTACTCTGATGCTTATTCGGTTAAGTGAATTTGTGTATTTTTAAATAACAATGTACAATGAATTTTCCAACACATATAATAATATCAATTTGCTGAATAACTGTTTAATTACATTTCTTTTCCTCAATATAAATGCTTGGATCTGTTTTCAAATTCTCTCTCAAAATATTAGCATCAAACACTTAAGATGCTGTTATCTTGCTGATGCAAAAATGCATTCTACTCCCAAGATATTTTTGTTACCCTTAACACTTTGTACAGCTCTCATGGGCACAAGTTTGAGCATGCATTGAAACATGGACCAAGAAATGGTCTGTTTTTGGTTACAATAAGCTGGTTCGTCGACAGTGTCAAAAAGAACGGTAATAAATTCATTTCCTTTATTTGTTGTTTGCTTTCAATGATAATGAATTGACTTAATTTTTACTACTTTACTTTTTGCCAACACGTTATATTGTATTAACCCTATTATTACTGAGTTGGTCACCAATAATTTACTCCATGGACTCGAAAGCATTGATTTCATTTTTTGTGATGGATGACATTCTTAATTGTTAACATCAGCTGGTAAATTTAGATCTCTTAACATTGTCTCTAAACCCTGTGCTTATGCACATAAGATCTACACAAGAGGTCTGACATGTAATATTGCTATTGACCTCGGAGTTATACTTCACATTCTATTGCACTTGAAGATTTACTGAATGGGTTGAAGGTGACCTGTCATACCATCCAATTCAGAGCAGATTTGGGTTAAAATTAGCTTGGCTCATGTAGCCATCTTATGCACAAGAATTTTTTCTTTAAATTTAGCAGCACTGGGTTATCCTGAGCTCAAATTGAACAAAATAGATATAGGAACATTCTACTTTCGAACAACTGAGTTTGTTCTTTTAATTGTTTCAGAGAGGTTGAATGAGTCACTTTATAGAGTTAATCATAATGGAGAAACAGGTGCCATGAACAGTGATTCGAAGCGGCTTGATCAGAATACTGACAGTAAGAAATCTTCTCATCCTGTTGATTCAATTGAGTATAGCGGACAATCTGGCTTTCTCGGAGGACCACACTTGCGGTTTTCAGAAAGACATTCAAAAAGAATTGTAGCTTCACCCTTTTCTGGTCAATCAATTTATGTTGACAATGATGTCTCCTCTGATCTTTGCAGTAAGGTAGGGTTAAATTTTTTTGAAGGCAGTGAAGTTATATCCTTGCTTAGTTGAATGAACTATAGACTACAGATATTGTTCTCGGAATCACACTCAAAGTGTTAAGTTATTGCTTATTTCATTTGAGAGATGAGCTATCATTCTTTAGTTTATTCTTCACTGTGTTCTTAGTGAAGTTCTTACATGCTATATTGTCATAAACTTGAACTTTTGTGAATTCAAATGATTCAAATTTCCAAGGTAACCCAAAGAATTCTCTCAAATATGTGTATCTATTGTATAGGTAGCTGAGGCTGTCTCTGCAGAAGGTGCTAGTTTACTTGATCAATGGTATGTTGGCTGTGATGCCAATTATATTGTGTGCGAAGGATCTTCGGTTCGAAAATATCTTGGGCACTCCTGTAATCTTGTTACAGTAAGTGTTTGTATGTCATTCCGTTTATGAAAAATTGAGAGATTGTATAATGTTCAAAACAGAGTAAAATAACATATTTGTCATTTATGATGATGATGTTGTCACATGAATTTGCACTATGCTACTAGGATTTTATTCTTCATTCACCTTCTCAAATATCTGATATACTGTAGTGGTACATTTTCAGTCATCTACAAACTAATACTTTGCATGCCTCAGCCAGCGTGGGTTCTGAAGTCTGCAAAGGAAAATTGTGTGCAGAGGCTTGTACATATGTCTGCAGATTTGGCAGGGCAAACTGGGTCATTGCTTGGCACAATTGAAAATGGTATTTTTAAGGAGGTAATGCAGGTTTTTCACTATTAATTCTTTTTCTTTTCTTGTCCTTTTTCTTTCTTCTGAATTTATAGGTCTTCGGAACATTTGATAAGCCTATAACTTTAAATCACAAGTTTATACAGAATGAAAATTTATTTAGCATTTACAAGTCACGGGTATTTGAAATGCACAAAACATTGATTGGTGGAAGCCAGTCAGTGAAGAATCTCTAGTTCCTACATGTACATTTCTTGAAGTGATTGTAACCTTAGATATTCTTGTTTAGCCTACGCCAAGGACTGCTCCTATTTCTGGCTCCAAAATGATGTAGCTGGAGCCAACTCAATCCATGACGTTAATCTGGTGAGCGTCATGGTTAAAAAACTGTCGAAATGTCCAATCCTTGTTAGAGGACATCGGGGATTAGTTATAGAAGTTAAAATCATTCTTTTAATCCGAAAACTAGTTTCTCACTGTGCAGTTTACTTGGTTTTGATTGGGATATGTGTAGGATTAATAGTTAAAGTTAGTTAGTTCTAGCACTAGTGGTTCCTTTTGGAGGTTATATGTCAGGTAAACGCCCACTAAATGGCTGCAATGGTACTCAGAATCTTTGTGTTTTATCAGTTGAATGTCCCTATGAATTTCATCTGCACTAACGTTCTGTAGAATTTGTTCCCTGATTGATACAAACTCCAAGCTGTTTCTAAGAAAATGTTGTTTGGTGGTTCTATCTCTTCTCATTAAGTTTTGCATCTATTGAGCCTTTAAATTATCCTCAGGGGATCAATGGGATAACACATCCTGCTGCTGTACCTCGTTTTATAATTAATAAAAGCCAGGTCGAAAGGCAAAATATTACAAACCTTGCTAAAGATGGTGTCAGAAGGCGTCGGAATCTCCATATGCGGGTGAACTTTCTTGATGCCTAAACTGATTTCAATGATTTATATATGCCTTACTTTAAATGTTGAGTTTTTTTATGGTTTAGATGCTTATGCTAGTCCCATTGATTTCTTATTCATTTTCATCCGTTAAGTGGTGATATTTGTGCTGATTTATCGTGAATCTGTTTTGCGCTTGAATTTTGTAACATAATGCACCTGTGGCAGCAGACATGTAAAACACCATTACATCCAATAACCCCAAGCAGCCTTTTGGATTCCATCTGCTGGTCAATATCTGAGCCAACTTCCTCTGCTTCTATTTATACATATTCTTCAAGTGCTGAGAATGGCATCAAAAACCAGACATGTCCGATTGTTGAGACAAAAGAGGACGTTAGCAAATCAGGGACTTCATTTGTGAACTTATCCCGACCGCTTACAGAAAGGTCACTTGAACTCTTAATTTTTTGCCAGTTCTATTGTCTTTTGTAGACTTGGACTTGCTGAATATGCTTCCTCTCTCCCATTGGACTTGTGGGTGAAAACCTGGATCTGCTGTTTTATCCCTAACCGAATTTTTGTATCTGTGGAGTCAATTGCAGTGAGAAATCTGGGTTAATATTCAAAAGCCATTTCCTTACTATACTGTTTCCAATTGATCGATATTTGGAGATGGGCCCTCGTTCAAGGACATTTTTCAGCGAGAAAGGCTTTGCATGTTTGCAGGTGTTGGATTATATCTATGCATTTTACCAGGTATGTGATCTTCTTTTGCTATGACTTGTCCGTGTGGATCTTTAGCTGTTTCGTGGGGGGATGGTATACCCCAATATTCAACGGCATAATATTGTTTTAATGATTTCACAACTGAAAACTTATGCAATGTTCTTACTGGTTTCATGATTCTTTTTCGTAGGAGAATATGTCGACTGATGAAATAGAAGTAGCCATCCACACAGATTCAAGAAATGCTGACCGGCTTCGATTAGCCTCTTGAAAGATCTAAATAGAGTATAAACTTTTCTCTCTCTAGATCTGTGTATCCCTTTTCCTTCTTTTCGTTTACCTAGTGTACTAGTACTTTTATTTAATGAGCAAAGCACAAAAAAAATGCTGTAAACGTTACATCCATGGACAGATCTGGTAAAATATTGCGATTCTCTCTCTTCCCTTTTGCTTGCAAAATTCAAGAAAGTACATGTAATATATCATTTTAGACTTGAGTTCCTTAGCACATAAAAAGAAAACTTACGTTTTGATATCCCTTAAGAGATCCAGAGATTATAAGCTGTTTTGTGACAAAAATAAGCTGAAAAACTTCTTGTTGACCTGCTGGTTATAAGTATAATCTGGGGTTGTCAACAAGGTTGGATTTTAGGGCACCCCCAGAATATTTAGGGTTGTCCATCAAACATGTAGATCTGTACATTTTCTTCTCATTTTCACATCTAGTGTTTGATTGTTCTAACGAGTTTTGAAATGTTTGCAACAAAACAGCATTTGGACAATGAAATCAACAGAATCAAGAAAGAGAATGACAGGATGCAGACTGAACTCAGGTTAAATTACTTTTCTTCCTTGAAATACATACACATATACTAGGTTCAACGAAACGTGAAACGATGAATAGAAACGCTATTTATGAAAGAATTAGGACGTACATTTGAGTTCAAACGTTGTTTAGAGTTACTTGAAGAGTTTCGATTTTTGAAATAGAAAGAGTTTTAAAACTTTCCTTGCTACCTATTATAATTATATATACGCATACACCTCCACATCTTTTACGCATGCCCAACCCAATAGTACATGTCTTCATACATCTTGTCAATTTCAGGCATCTGAGTGGAGAGGACATCACAACTTTGAACTACAAAGAGCTTATGGTTTTAGAGGAAGCTCTTGAAAATGGGATTTCAAGTCTCAAAGCCAAACAGGCAAAGTCTTTTCATTTTTTTCTTACTATTTTTTTTTTTTGGGTTCCCAGCTGCCTTTTGATTCATTAATCTTTATATCATAAAGTAATCATCTGATGTTTATCTATTTATTTTTATTTTTGACAGATGGAGTTTGTTCCGATGATGAGGAAACATGTAATCCAACTGCCAATAATCACTTATTTTTCAACTATTTTGTACTATATACTACATTAATCAGTTATGTTTATATTTCTATTCATTTGTTATTTGCTTATATGATCCGGTGAACATCGTTTCAGAATGAAATGCTGGAGGACGAGAACCAGGGGCTCCAGTTCAAGCTGGTAATTCTATTTCTACGTGTTAAAGACTTTCTTCCTCATTTTATTTCTATAAATTAATGCTGCCGTTGAAGTTTTGCAAAATTTGCATGCCTAATTAATTCCAATTATTTACAGCGGCAAATGCATTTGGATCCGATGGATGATCATCAACAGGGAGTTGGAGACTTCGAATACCAAATGCCTTTCGCCTTCCGCGTGCAGCCAATGCAGCCTAATTTACAGGATCGTTTCTAGTCGTGCTGTCTGCTGCTCCACAAATTATAAACCTTTGTGGCTTAATTTGGTTTCTTCCAAGAAAACCTTAGTTAATGTTTGTAAGCTTAATTAGGTTGTCTGAAACTGTTTCACTTATGTTTGCCTTTGTCCTAAGGTTTTTAGCCTGTCTTATGAAATGGTATGTTAACATTTTACATGTTTATGTATTATTATATAAAAACCATATCGATTAAGGCTGACATTAGAAAACACACTAAGCAAGGGGATGAAACTGATCTCCGACTCCGACTACAAGAATGCCTTCAAGATTTATACCCACAACGGTAACTGAAATTCCAAGATCATATCCGAAATTGAGCCCACCAATTGTAGAGACCATACAAGATAGCAAAACAAACCCTGAAATTGTGCTACTTTTTTGTGAATTTTCATTACTTATTGTGTGTCCTACTGCCATGGCCTTCCTCACAGAGAGAATGAAGATTTAATTAATAGAGGAGGAAGACGATACTCAGAAAAATCGACAAACGTAACAAATACAAGATCCACGGATCAATTGAGTTAGGTGAGAACTTGCAAGAGTTCAGAAGTCCACCAAACTTGAAAGAACTTAGCTTGCATTAAACTGTGTCTTAGTCTCGTAATGATCTTCTTTGTGTGTGTACTGATGACTTGACACAAATCTAAGATAAACCCTTGCACTCTTAGCAGTTTCTTAAATTATGTGCAAGATTACGGGGAGATATAGAACAAACGTCCATTTGCTAGTTGCCTGAAATAGAAGAAATGTGTTGAGCATGCCTACAGAATCCCTCCTAGGTTGAAACAATCCATGAAAGCGCAGGGTGATTCGTTAATCATTGCTGGAGTTGCATTTGTTAGGCTACCATCTTCTTGATGGTTTGCTGCTAGAGAAGGTCACCATCTTTGGAGAATGTGGCCTTTGAATTTGGCTCTAGGGTGTTGAACCAGTTGCAGGCAGGGTTGGCGATTGTACGAGGAAAGGCCTCGGAAATTATGGGGGTGGAAGCACCTTGTAGGTTCATGCAATTAGAGCAGGCATATGTTGCCCTTGTACCTTGTTATCAATAAATATAATTTTATTATCTAATGAATGAGTACTACAAAGAAAAATTATATTTCCACCCATATTAGTAACTTGATCTTGGCCCCTGTGAGATGGGTTACCCAACTCCCAAGGCATGCCTGCCAAGGCTTGATGCCCGACCTGGTGGTCGGGTGTTTCGACTGTGTAGGGGTTTTGAGCAGGAGGTGCAGCCTGTTGAGGATGATTGCTGCAACTTGCAGCCTAAGACGTTATAAGGCTTCCGGAGATATTGATGGTGGTTGTGGACAGAAGGGACCGGATTTCTAGACACTCTGAAATGTTGAATTATCTATTGATTTTGCAAGTAGAAAAGAGTTGGTGTTCAAAACTACGAAACATTGGAACATCCCCAGAAATTCCGTTTCAAACTTGGAAATAAGCGCACAAGAAAGTTGAATTTTTTGTACCAAAATATATACATAGATAGATAAAACATCGTCCTATCAGCTATCACAGAGGATCATTCTTCGCTTATGATGACCTTTTCCTGTCTCTCGAGTTCATAAAGCATGAGAAGTGCAGCGGAATCAAATGAAGCCTTCTTATCTGTTCTTCCCTCGCCTGTCAACTCTATAACACCGAAGTCGGGAATAATCAATTTGATACGTGATTCAAACTTATTGAAGCCTTTCTTGTCACCAATTATAAATGGAGTTCTACACAAGGCCATATAATTTAGGTATGAGGATTAGCATCAAATAATTATAGAAAAAATAATTCAAACTCCAAAAAGAAGGAACAAGGAAATGATTGGTAAAGAGATATGCTGTACTAACTTGGATTTTTCCTCGTATGTCTGGAAAGTAGGCAATGGCCATTGTAGCCTTTTGCAGAGGTCAAAAAGTGAGGACCGAGGTCCTCCTTTGTTCATGTTAATAGGTGGCATAACTGTCCAGAAAGAAAATAGCTCATTTAAGAAAAACAGATTATTCGATAACCTAAGTGCTAGCAGTCTAGCACCAATTCCTGGGAAGTAGTATCCAGCATCTGGTTCGACGGGGGTAGCAATTCTAAGCCCACAACACAAGAGCACCATGTACATTTAATGTTGGTTATCATAAAAGGAATCTCCATTCGTGTTCTTCTTGTTCCTCAATAAGAATAGGCCTGCCTTCGAGAGATGGTAATTACATGAAAGAAAGAAATAAAGAATGTACCATAAGAGCATGGGTCTTCAGGGGCGACTCATGTAATAGATAAGCTTAAATACCTATGCAACGGAAAGTATGTGCAGCAATGATTCAACATATTGCAAGTGCATTTATATTGACATTGAAATTGGACTTTCTTTCTGATATATGAGAAGTTGCCAAAACCTTGTTCTCTGAGGTGTGAAATCAGAACACTTAACTCACGTTTGAAAGGAATGATTGGATATTACAAGACGACATTAATGATGAAAAAGAAGTTAAATCTTGTTCGTTATATTCTCTAGTCGTGTCTTGTAATACATATCAAACGTGCACGTTGAATTGCAAAGATTTGAGAAAAAATACTAATGATGAATACCTGGGGTGACAAACTTCAGCTTTTTTTGTGGCGGTTCAGAAGTTTGATTGTGTGTCTGGCTAATGATAATGCCATCTAAGCCTCGGGAAGAATCATCAACATCATTGGTCCCTAGCTTTTTCCGCTTGGAAGATACAATTCCTCTTCCCTGTCATATAGTGAACGCATCAGAATCAGATGACGGGAAGTTTCAGGAGCTGTAATAATAGAATCTCTAACTGAAAACATACATCCTTGGGAAACTTAAAATGTGGCATCCATCATTGATTTTATATGCAATTAATTACCATTTTCGTAAGCAAAAGTCTACCCTCAAACAGGAAAACAATAGCACATTCATCACAACTATGAAGTATCTACACACCTGTGACAGCAGAATTTTCCCAAAAAATTATCTAAAATAGGTGTGGAAAAAAAAGAAAAAAAAGAAAAAAAAAAGAAATTCTTTAAATAGGTAGTCAAGGATTCTCCTTCTCAAAAAGCAAAAAATGGAGAGCGGTCCAGTCCTCTTTTAATGCTATTTTTCTCTTAACAAATACATTGGCATGTCCTATTATGAAGCCTCAGAATGGCATCAATGAAATATTAAATTTGGCGATAGCCCACTTTTTCTCCTGTACTTATTTATAATTTAGGGGGTGTTTGAGCCACATTATTTTGGTAATAACGCATTCTTGGATAGTGTATTGATGGGAAATGTGTGGTTAAAAAATAAGGAAAAGTTTTTGATTTGCGTGTAATATTATTTTATTGAAAAATGTGTGGTTGAAATGATGTTAAATCACTGTTTAAGAATACATTTTTTTTGAAATAATGTGGCTCAAACAGGCACTTAATCATTCTTGAGTTTTCCATGGAAAGCATTCAATAAAATTGCATCATGAGAAGTTTATAAGCTGAGAAAATGGTAAAGGTATAAATGTTTTAAAGGAATAAAAGTAAAGGTATCGAAAAGCAAACCTCCAATTGTTTCAACAGATCAACAGCTGCCATACCCTTTGCAGCTTTCCTGTCATGTCCTGATCCATGTCCAAGCAACATCACATCTTCAAGTTGTACCTTAAGTTCTGCATTCATTGTGTTCCCTTTCAGCGTATAGTTGACTTTAATAAAGTAGCCAAGAGAGTCACATAATTCAATCAATTCACGACATGGAGGAAGTTCTAGATTATCAGGAGTCACTATTGGAGACAATAGCGGCTTAAAGACTTTCCAGACTTTATTTATATCAAGGTTGGTGTCTATAAGCATTGCACCGGCGATGCTTTCCACCAAGTCCCCAAGTACCTGAAGCAGAGAATGGAAAGATTCTGATTGTAGATAAAAAATAATCAAAAAAAAAAAAAAAAAACTAAAAATAGAATAATGGTGACAAAAGAATTGAATTTTAAAACATAATAAAAATCAAATTGGCTAGAAACTAGAAACTCACCTTAGGAGCTTTTATGGCTTGAGTTAATATTGAGGTTTTGCTTAAATCTGATGTGGACTTTACATATTCTGATATTTGACTTCCAAGACTTGAAAATCCATGTTGAAGGTGCGAGTAAAGATTATGTTTAACAGCAGCAATGGCAAAATTGTCATTACTAACGGAGGCAGCCCTCAAGTCTGTCAACTCCCCCGGATCAACATCTGGGTGACTTAGGTAAAGATGCCACGTAACAAGTATGTCCAACACTGAGTCGCCTAGAAATTCAAGCCTCTGTCGAAGATTTAACAAGGACAAACATGCAAATGTTCAGAAAGTCATTAGTTGCGATATAGTGTGATGTATGAATTGCAGTTTAATTTACCGAGAGGGAAAAAAATAAGTATCTGTGAAAGGGATGAATGATCTTTTTGGGAGTTGGACACATATATGTTGAAGAAACCTCATACAAATACATATCCCTCTCTTAACATCTTAAACTTGTACATGAAGGGTTCAATACGTTAAGCATGAAGGGGTTCAACATGTTAATAGAACATGAAAAAGTCCCCAAGTTCAAGTCTCACGGACCATCCATTCATAAAAATGTGCACATCTAAGGCATCTGATGAAAAAATGAATCAATGGTTCATGCATGTGAGGGGGGTGTTCAGTAAGTAAAAAGTCTTCCCTCTCTAACAGCTTAAGTTTGTAGATGAGGTGGTTCGGCAATAAACTAAAAGGTAAAAGGTTGATATTATGGAATTTCAGTAATTCTTCTGAAGTAACAACAAGAAGCCAGGGTAACATTAATGTACATAAGCTTTAATATTGAAGAATTTCAGTTCACACCTGGTAACAGTAGTCAACACCTTGCTCGTGTTCATGTGTTATGGCTTCTAGCAACAATCCCTTCACGGAGAATTCATAACCAATTTTTGACTCTAGTAATTTAAGATCTTTAGCTTTTGGGGTATAAGAACGGAGTGATGCTGTTTTAATAACATCATCTACCCACGAAGGCTCAACTTCAGCACCTATGCTGAACCATTTCATCAACTGAAAAGCGGCATTCAAGCCGCCGCCTACATAGTATGCCCCAATAAGTGCTTCAACACAATCAGAGACGGTTTTTGAACCCATCCACCGATGTCCTTTATCACAACTCTTTCCAACAACTAGTTTTTCATCTTCAGTTACGAATTTATCATCCATGGGCACTTCCCTGGTATCCACCCCATGATCACATGGAGAACGCCAGATAGAACGTTGTCCGGAAGCAGTCCACTGACGCGGATCAAATGCACAATCACGTATGTATTCCTTAACATATACAACAAATAAAAAGGTAAGTCAGCGGAGCTTATTAAGTAAATGATTATTGAGATTTGTTGAGTTCGTAGAGTGTTCGACTGGATCATCAAATAACTTAAAACTGAAAGAAGGCACATGAGTTTGAACTCAAACCAGAATTACATATGTTTATCCGAGATCCAAAACTATGAGCTCCAGTAAAGTAAAAAGGAGTTAGAATTTCAGAAAATTAAATTAAGAGACAAGAGAGGTGGTGTGTCCTTATTCTAGAATTCTCAACCAGAAGTTTAACAGGATTCCAATGACAATCATTAGTTCACAACCTGACTTGATGTAAAGCAGCCGTACTCTTTAACTTAAATTGAACTTTTCTTACAAAGTTTATTAATTCTGTCCCACTTGAAAAGCATAGGGAGGGAGGGAGAACAGGACACCAGAGACTGCATTTTTAATATGATTTGACAAGTCATGCACTACTGGATAATGTCAATGATTTTTCTGACCTCCAGGACCATTAACTAATCCAGGAATAGTTCCATCATGCAAGTTTTCATTTCTTTTTTGCATGCTAATTATTAACCATAAACCAGTAAATCTTCCACTGATGCATTGAAAAGATCTGTGAAACAATCCTATGAAGGTGTGAACTTTCCAAGGAGAGGAAAGATTGTGAAGCTAAATTTTAGTTTAGGCAGTTCAACAGAGGTAGGATAATGATCACCTGAGGTAAGGAAGACATGCAAGGGCCCATCCAGAAACACAAACAAGGACATGCGCACACACAAAACTAGACGAAAGAAAATAAATGGAGGGAGATAGTTGTGGAGACCAGCTAGCGTGCAAGAAAGTTAATAAATGGATACCTGCAAGGTGCGATTAGTTCCCAATTTATGTAGAGTTGCATTACAAACAGCCCTTGAACGACGACTAGATAATTGTCCTTCATGAAGCTTGGAATCCTTAAGAAAAAGGTGGCAGCTAACAGTATACTTCAAAACTGAATCTCCAAGCAACTCCAAGCGCTCCATGGAAAAACTTTCATTACATCTTAGAGTAGTGAGAGCTTCCAGAATCTGACCATGAAAGATATTATTAAATTGAAAGATTGAATTGTGAGGTTGATTCTTTACACTATATGACAACACAAACCAAGGAGCTTGTTATATGTAAGTCGCCAGCAGGGCCTGCAATTTCATCTCTAAGCTGGCTGGCCAACATCAGAGATTCCAGTCGGTGCATTATTGAGGGCAGAAGGTAGAATGGCTTCAAGATGTCGGTCCTAATATCAGTGCCTACTAAAAGTTCTGGCGGCATGTGAGCATGTTGTTGTTCTACACCAGCTGTCCATTTATTTTTGGATTTATTTCCACCTGTTGAAACAGAGAAATTTCAGATTACAACTAGCACAACATATTCGAATAGGAAAATCAATTTAACAATCACATTCTGCTTCTTGAAAGAAATTTAATACATTTGGAACAAGTATAAATGGATAATTTAGAAAGAACTAATTATTTTGTAACCAGATATATTTTAAGTTGGAATTTAGAAGACCTTCTCCAGCATTTTCACAGCTTAAAAATAGTTTAGCTTACTACTCTGAAATAAAACCTCAGGAATTGAGGAGCATATCGCTACAAATCAGGTCAACACATTACAGTCAACTATGATAGCTACGAGACCCATGACATGAAATCTTACTGAGCAATGCCCTCTGGGCAAGTAAACTTGCCATTTGATTAAACTTTTAGATACTTCTTTTACAAGGAATATAAAAATATGTCAAATCTCATAGAGCAAAACACCAAAACGAAAAAAGAGAGTGACAAGAAAGAAAAAGGATTCCTGAATATTAATGTTTTATTTTCTTTCTTGAGATTTCCCATCAAACAAGATGGGAAATGTTGTGTGGAAAGCAGTAGTTTTGACTACTTTAGGGTAGTTTCGATAAAAAGAAATTCAAGAATTTCTTAAGATAACGAACGGTTCCCTGGTGATTTATGAGAGAGAGCAAATTTTCTTAACTTCTTTATGAGCTTCTACATCCGAGGAGTTTAAGGACATAGCTTTATCTTTTGTTGTCGTTAGTTGAAAATATGTGACATGCTCTTGATTTTAATTTTAAACCTATTTTTCTCTTTGAAGAGGACTCCTAATTCCCACATATTTACTTTCATTACGTGATTATTAATATTATGTTTCTTGTCAAAATAAAAAAAGTTTCTTTCTCATGTTTTCAAAATAAACCTTGCACTTAGGAAGACGCAAATTCTGGCATAAAAGAATGACCATGAGGCAAGATGAATAAGACAGTAAAAATGTTGTCACAACCCAACAAACCTTCCTTACTGAAATCCACAAGAAGATTGTGTGAGTTATGGCTTTGCTTCAGAAGCAACAGAGGCTGTTCAGGATGCTTTAAAACAATTCCATACCTGGCAAGAAGCAAAATCAATAATGCAAATTTTGTAAACGAAAAAAAAAAAAAAATACATATATATATAATGTAAGACCTACTTTTTGTGAAAATAATCAGCATATGACAGAAAATTGGTATCTTCTGCTTCAAATGGGCTTTCAGCGGATGTGTTATCAACGGCATGCACAATAGAATAAATTCTGCAAGTATGGATGGCCACAACCACCATTTCCTTGAGGCTGTCTACGGGAACAGATTTATTGGCCAACTCAATGACATGGCCATTGAATTTAGTTGTAACTGAATCATTCGAGTGAATTAGAGAATTTTCACAATCATCCTTCGGTTCAAGAATTTTTAGCCAAGCATTTTTCTTCAAAAATTCCACCACCGAAACACAAGATTCAATTCCAGTCCAATTGATATCCAGTGGTTTGCCAGTAGGTTTGTCTACTGACTCCAGGGGTAAAAGCAAATACATATTTAGAGGATCCCATAATGATTCCTTGGTCTCAAGTAAAAATCTTTTTTTCCCTGATAATTTGACATACAATTTTCCGAATAAACCATTGAAAAATAGCTCCTGGAAGCATTTTGCTTTTGCCACCTATAGAGAGAGGATATAATTAGTTACCATAAAATGAAAAAGAGAAGAAATTAAAGACATTATTAGATATATATCATATGCATTAGATTGATCGAACAAGGATTAATACTAAACCTGCTGAGAATCCAGATATAGTTCACCATGGAAAGAAACAAAACATCTAACAAACTTTTTGAGCAAGAATAGATCCACTTGGTTGTTTCCCACATCATCATCCAACTTTGATTCAAGTAAGAGAAGAAAACTGGAATAATGCACTTCAGCAATGCTACAAGAGAATTCCATTTTGTATGCGTGAAAACAGGCACCATCATCTTTATCTCCCCAGTTCCCAGACAACTTGCGCACACAGGTTGTCCCATGTAATTCCTTCCTCTTCGTTGTTCCTTGAAGCATCGCAGCAAACAAAAATGTTTTCAAGAACTCAAAAATTAGAGACAAAGTAGAAAAAGTAAAGACAAGAGGTCGACCTCACATTTAAGTTTCAATTTGGAAGAGAACTTATGGTAGGTAATATTATAGATGGGATGAACTTTTTTACTGCCATGTAAATTATAAAATGTCGATGTATTAATTGAAGAATATAAGGGAAGTAATCCATCGTCACTGAAGGATATCATGGACTATATTGCCCCAATGATTGACTTTTACTATGAATTTTGCAAGTCAGTTTAGACTTTAGAGACTGGATAAAACAAGGAAGGAAAGAGACAGAATGTGACAAGTTTCTATTTTGTATATACACTCTGCTACAGATAAAAGATAAAGAAAACCCATTTCTAAATATAAGAGATCATCTATGGTAACTTCCTAAGAAGATTATCAATGTTCATCTTGGAAAGCGTTCACCCAGAACAAGGCTAACGATTCTCTTTAGGTGTTGAACACATACCAAACTTCACAGACAGTTTAATATGTGAAGTACCTGCACCAGAAGTTAACACTTTGCCTTTCAGGGTGGAATCATTCTGTGGAGGCTCTTCATTGACAGGAAGAAGATGATCGTTGAGAGCCCCCATCATGTGCAACTTCTTACATGCATCCAAGCAAACAAGTTGTTTGGATAAATGCCGGCTTCCAGATTCAGGACCGATGATAGTTTGAAAGGGTGCACTGGGTGGCAGAACCAGTTTACATCTATAAAAGCTCCCCTCCTGGAAGCACTCAAAAGTTGGCTTGAGAATGACGTTACTGTAGAGGAAAAGAAAATCTAAAACTAATATTGCTTGAATAGAATGCAGCAGTCCTACAACATATGACCGTAAATTTCTGTATTCCAAGTAAAGGGGGAAGAAAATATCCGTACTTTTCTCTAGGGAGTTTGTCACAATATCTATGTACAAGGCTGATGCTAGAATTTGCAGCTACTGATGCTCCAGTCACCTCCACAATGTATGCAGGTACTTCCTTTGTAGCAGAAGCTTTTGTAAAAGAACCATCAGTGTCTCTTGTTATGGCTTTATCAGTCATAGAATACTCACTCTGAACAAGATTAAACATTTTATCTATTTGATTTTTGTTTCCCCTGAGACATAGATGTGGAGTTAGTTGGACTTTCAACGTGAAATCACATCTGTTAAGCAGATACAAATCCCATCTTCAAAAGTAAATTTTATTTAAATACATTCTCAAAAGAAGGCTAAGCCCTGTAAAAGAAGAGTGCATGCGTGAAAATGCTGTTACCTCTCTAGCATCAAGATATATTGTGAATCATCTTGACAAGCTCGGCTCTTTGACCAAACAAACCTACGGACTGACTCTGGTATATCAAAGCTTATTACAGAGGAACATTTGGGCACCTGCATTCCCTCCTCAACATTGCCAGTAGCGAACAAAAGATTGACCTACATAGAATGCTCGTCAATTAAGAAGCTAACATGAAAATAGGAAACTTTTTCAATGTAAGTGAAGTATATGCTTACTTTCCCGCATTGGAATGATTCCAGGGTTTCTCTTTGTATTTTTAGAGCAAGTTCATCACCTGAAGAGTTACTTCCAGTCAACCATGAAACAGTAAGATGTGACAAGTCTGTATTTTTCTTTAAGAATCTTTCAATTACTTTAGCAGTAATTATTCTTTCAACAAATATGATGCACGAGACTTCTCTAGCTTTCCTGCAGCAAAAAGTGTGAGTAGAGAAAAAGAAAAGGAAAAATGTAAACAAAGAAAGAACTATTGAGATATTTAAAAATACAAGTACGGCAAGTATATGAACAATATTATAGAAGTCTTATTACTCGAATGATCTAAAAATTTCGAGAAGCTCGTGCAGCTTTGAAGATATTTGGCCCCTGGCAATAGCCTCCAAACCACTATAACGAACATCCTGAAGTTTCTCATGATCTGAGGAGATAAAAAAACTGAGAATAATGGAGAATCTGAGATATACCTCATTTATGCAATCACAGTGAAAAATTTTGCATATAAAAATAAATCAAATACTCAGAAGTTAACATGGAGAGAACAACTTTTATCATCCAATATATCCAACAACCACTTCCGGGAACAACTTAAGAATATAGTGAAGAGGGTCATCACATAATTGCCACATCTCTTCTTCATTGGCTATTAAAGCACCATCACGTGTACTAATTGTACACTATTGTCGAGACTCCAAGAAACCAAAGTTTTTACCCTATATGGACTATTTTGTAAAGCTAACCGAATCATAGCATGTAAAAAATCGTCAAGGACATGTTCCTTATTGTTGCATGCCCTGAATTTGTGGATGAGGTGTTTAATAGTAAAAATAGGTAATACTGTTCATTGTCTTGGATGCAACCCCCATGGTGCCCTTAATGAAAAAGGTCCGAAGATTAACTGCAGCTAATCAAACCAAAACTAAAAAGGACAGCAGAGAGAAAATTGAGTTGACATGGGAAAACTATAGCTTTCATCGATAAGGGATCAATAGAACAGATGGTTGCATGTTACACAACCAGTAGTGCACCAGGCATAAAGCCCCTAACTACAGACGTTCTTAATAGACTAGATTCACTACAGCAGGCAGAGCAGGAAGTGATGCCTCTATGACCATCATCATGACGCATTTGACTATGTTAATTGGCAATCCCAGATGGATGATAATGGAAAAAACATGTAACATAATGATAATAAGTACATTTAAAACTTATGCTGTATATTTCAAATTAAAATTCAAAATAAGATGACTTATAAAAATACCTTCTGGCAATGATTCTTCAAATGTTGACAACACTTCTTCAAGAAAATATACACAACGCAAAGCTCCTTCACGGTAAAATACACATTCTTTCTGAACATCTGGAGCATTTTCAAGACAGACTTTAACAGCCTGCAACATAGTAATAGCCAAAACCAAAATGAATACCTTAAAATTATAATTTGCCCGACATCACAGAGCCTTCCAAAATAAATCCTTACTGAATATATGTACAGGTATGGAAGTAAAATATTTTGAACTTATCGAGTAATGGGGAAAAAATTTGCAATTTACTAAAAATGAAGCAAGTAGTCTTAGATGCCAGAGTATTAGTCCACAAAGAACCTGTACGCGCCAGAATTCTTTGAGGAACCTATAGAGATAGAGATAAAATGCAATAATTAACCATATTAAAAAGTATTCAAGAATATCAAACTTGCTAATAAAATCAATTATATCAAATGTAGGAAATAAGCAACTGGTGCATAACTATGCAAAGCTCCATGGAATTCACTGAATAATGATGCTCATAAGTCATAACAATAGAATGAGAGGCACTAAATGATAACTGATTACCAGTTTTTAAACTTATAATTAATGTAAAACATACCTCGTGAGCACAAAGAAGCCCGAGATTTTCAAGGCAAAACAGAATCTTTGC
>NW_019243365.1:162958-176015 GCF_002742605.1 Olea europaea var. sylvestris | reverse complement strand
AATTCTGCTTTGCCATGGGGATGAATTCTTTCAGTTTCGTCCTGTCCTCATTCGTATATACCTGTATAACAACATAGAATCAATGATCATGAAATAGATTTGCCCTTCACACAACAAGACCAAAAGAAGTTATATTCTCACAACATAGAGGAGTTAAATGACCCGACTCTTCTAACTATTACTATACTTAATTAAGCTATTATCTAGTTCCAATTTATCTATCTCCTACAAATAATATGCACTAAGCCCCCATTTGGCCCCATTTTGTAGAATTGAAAATGGGTGGAATAGTATTTTTTTGAAAAATGAGTAGCTGAAGAAGGAAAAGTTTTCGATTTACGTGTAATATTATTTTATGAAAGATTGTGTGGTTGAAAATAGGGGAGAGAATAATGTAATGTAATAGAAATTAATGGGGGTCAAACGGGGGCCAAATGAAATAATGATTTCATGAATGGAAACTGCTATAGGACCAAAGAAAAGGAACTAATCTAGAGGCTGAAACAAAATTCAAATTAAATTCTACAAAATTAACCAAATTTTTTTCCTTTTTTCCTTTTTCCCTTTCTCTGGTGTAATATGTAATAACTACCACCACAAAATTGTCTTCACGTGCTAAAAAAATTCACCTTAGAACAGGACGATTCTAATTTCTTTTTCAATTCCAAATTGGAAGGCAAATCCTGATCATAAAGTCTGCAATTCTGGTTTGCCAAGGGGATGAATTCTTTCGGTTCCATCCTGTCCTCAATTGTATATACCTATATAAAAACGTAGAATCGACAATCATGAAATAGATTGGTCCTTCACACAAGAATACCAAAAGGAATTATATTCTGGCAACAGAGAAGAGTTTTGAACAGACCCTTTTTAACTTCTACTATACTTAATTAAGATATTATTTAGTTCTAATTTTTCTATCTCCAACGAAATAAGCTGCACTTGATGAAATAAAGAATTCATAATTTGAAGAGGCTGAACCAAAATTCACATTATATTTCACAGAATTAATCAAATCATCTTCCTCGTTTCCTTTCCCATTTCTAGTGTATCTGTAATAACTTCACACAGTAAAAATTTCACCTTAGAACGTGAGGATTCTAATTCCTCTTTTAATTCCAAATTGGAAGATGTGGCTGGATCATAAAGTCTGGAATTCTGGTTTGCCATGAGGATGAATTCTTTCCTTTCCACCCTGTCCTCGATTGTATATACCTGTATAAAAATGTAGAATCAACAATTAAGGGTTTGCAACTGTTGTGATCAATAAAAGTTCCGCCAATACAGAAAATTCAGTAGATAAGAATTAGCAAATGTCACCTGGGAATCTAAGAGACTTTCAAGCTCCGAAATGTGATCCTGACATTCTCCGTTGGAAAAGACGCCTGAATCAGAAAGGGCTATTAAGTGTTGTGCAAAGTAGTCGATATGTAGAAAAGGGGGAAAAATTAGGTGTGTAATTAATTTAACAGTGACAGATATATTAATTGAAATTACTGCAGTACGGCCTGGATGGATGTAAAAGAATAGCATATTCCTTTTGACTACGTTTCAGTTTATTATTTATTTCCGTGAAACTCAAGCCCGTTTCCCATAGTTTTGTCTTGATTTCGTATGACATTCCTCATTTGATCACAATATTCAAAAGCATAAATGACTCGTACACAAGTACATATCATTTAAATTTGGATTGCTGGATTCATTTAAATTTAAATTTGGCTTTATTTCTATAGTGCAAAAGAACAAAAATGTATAGTACAGCGGGTATTCATCTTGTCCATATCCTGCCTGTTCATTTATTAAATTAGCTGCGCTAAACAATACTGTTTGGCCTGTTTATTACCAATTCATTTAAGAATGATATACACTATGTAAAAACAGTATGAACTAAAAGAGAAAATATGGTCTCCCATGTTTAAACATCTAACAACATCCACAGAGATAAAAATAAAAAGAAAACTGATTACCATTTCTGATCCCAGGAGAAGCTGTCATCCCAAAAATCTTGGGCCGGTTGGAAGATTTGTGATAAAATTCCTTCATAATTAGAAGATACCGATCAGTAACAAATTTACTTTACGGACGACAGGCAAGAAAGTGAGGGAACCGGGCGAAGAGCAGAATATTCTGGAAGATAAATAGAATATTTTATTTCATCAAGAATAATGAATACAACTGTTCAATTACATATTTATACGCAATGAGTAAAGGGTAACTATCACACAAATGATACTATAGCAAGATTGAGTTATGAAATAAGACAGAGTCTAATACAATTTGCACAATACACTTCAAACAAATATCAAAAGAAATCAGCAATAATTGAGAAAAAAGGAAATGCTGATAAATTGGAATATGACTATGCAATGAAAGCATGAAGTTACCTTCATAATCTTTGCATAAGGATGTTTACGGGTAGCAAAATGGCATTCATCTAGAATAATAAAACATAATACTTGAAAACTCAAGAATCCCTTCCTTAAAGCATTTAACAAAACTTGAGGTGTCATAACCAACACCTGAAATGAAAAACAAAGTAACGACGTGAATCACCTTTGCAGCAAAAACATTGACATATAATTTCGGAATTTCGTTGCAAGTATTCTTCATACATATTGATCAAAAACATCAACTGTAATTCTAGCTATCTTCTTAAAATACACACTTCAACAACCATTTGAGAAATAACATGAAGCTGATGTGCTTAAAAATAAGAAAACTCAGTTTTAAGCTACATAATTTGATAAACATAGCTGTCAAATTCACTTTTTTCACTAACAAAACTTACTCTTCCAGAAAGTAGTATAAACTCACTTTCTAGGAAAGTAATTTTGAGCACAGCCAAACATTCTCTGAACTAAGGGAGAAGAAAAATACAGCAAACCAGCCAGGCCAAAAAAATGCAGGTGTTCTGATTTTAAATGGATTCAAAGACCAAAAATTTGACAGCCAATTTGCATTCAACGACGGTCCTTATGAGGAAGGCCAAAATAAGCACAATCCTGAATAGGTGTAATTATGAAATATGCTGAACCAAAATAGAAAAGTTACATTATTGAATCATAGAAAGAATCCAAAAAATTATATTGGTCATTGTGATTCAACTAACATCATGCTCATTAACTTCCTTCTCCCAAGTCTTGACATTCCACTCATCAACCCCTTTGGCTCCGTAGTATTCTTCCACTTCAAGCTCTGTGTGAGATTTTATCTCCTCGTATTGCTGCAATGTACAATCAATAGGATTAAACTTGACAAATTTATAATATACAGTTTCTTCCAAAAGATAAGTGAGTCTAACTATACTATATGTAATGACGACAAATAGAAAAATGTTTGTTTAACAGATAAATATGACTCGTTATATAATTACAAAAGAAAACAATACAAAAACTGTTTGCTTAATACTACTAATGTGCTTTGTGCTTTTCATAAACATGGAATTGGGAATGTCACCAAAAAAGAAAAATGTCGAATTGGGGCCTTGGAACCGAAAATGAGTAGAACTTCTATGTTTGAATTCATCTCTTCTTAGTTCGGACACCAGGCTGCCAAACACAGTCTTTCATCAATTGGAGGTTTCGGGAAAATTGGTTAGACGGAGAAAATCAAAGAACAACCATAAAATACAACAAAATATCAAAACTATTTCGAAATTATAAGTGATAATTTAATCACAAAGACACATTGGAAAATAAACATCAAACTAAGGAAAATCCAGTAAATCATAAATACGACAATACTGAAATGAAGTTACAAACAAACAATAAACAAAATACATGCCTATTAACAAATTTGAAGAAAGGGCATACCCGATGAACAAGAGAAACAGTGGGTGTTAGGAAAATAATCAACTTTTTTTCACCCTTATTTTTCTTTAAAGTTTTCCCAATTTCTTTGATCATCATAGTTTGTATCGAGGTTTTCCCAGCCCCATTCTCCAACACTGCTATTGTATTCCTCCTCATTGCCACTTCATACACCTTCCTCTCATATCTGACATGCATGCAACCAAACGAATCAAAATCACAAAAACACCACCAACATAAAAATTAAACAAGCCCATAAATTATTTTGCATAAAAAAAATTTTAAAAAGCAGCACTTACTCGCTAGGTATAGAGGTTTCATCGCCTGTTTGGGGCTTGGAGTCCATGTCTTCAAAACATCTTTTTAATGGGTTTAACGTGATTTCGTCCTGGACCTCCATTCTCTGGTTTATATATATATATTTTTTCTGTTAATCACCAAGAAATGATGTGGGCAGCAAAGAATTTTTGCAGAAGATTTTAAAAACTTTTAATACGATGTCAGGGCTTCAACTGACCATTTGTATGTGGGTTGGGGGGGTTAGTGTGTAAAAAATTGTGGCTTTATATCGAATGCCATTTATTTACAAAATCACTCTGTACCACAATGCTGTTAGGGGCATCCCAAATGCGTTTTACGAAGCTTGAAAACGGAATAAAGTGTCGTTTTGGATTCTCTGTACTCATTACACACTGTAGGGTTTTTCCACCATTGTTGTATGTCAAGTCGGGTGTTTAAGACAACTGCAGAATTGTGAATTCGAACTGAGTGCGTAGAAATTGGGAGATAATTGAATGGGAATTCCAAACTTTATTCATGTTTTGTAATTAGAATTTGAGTCCACGCTTGTAGACTTGTCGTTGAATGTTAATGGTTAAAAAAATTTATGGAATACCCAATTATACGCAAATACGCATATTCATTTTTTGGCTATAGAAAATGAAAGAAACTAAAAATAAAAATTACCCTTGGAGTCCGTCGCATCGAAGGAGGAAGAGCAACTTGGTGGAGAAAAAATACTAAAAAGAGTTGTAGAAGCGCCTAAGGTTCGTAGTGCCTAGATATTCAATTTTTTAAAAAGTGCTAAGGTTCGTAGTGCGTAGATGCTCGATTTTTTAAAAAGTATTATAGACTAACGTACAATGAGTCTTAGAACATAAGCGGTCATGCAAAGCACATTTTAGCGAATTACGAAGGTGATAAGGTAGATATGAGGTGTGCGGATTGCAGGAATGACTCGAGCTGGATGGACAACGAGTAAATTTTGACGAGGATTGTGGAACAAGATTTTGTTTCTATTTTCTTCTACTACTTCTTTTCACTCATCAATACACTTTGAAAAGCGTTAAAATTTGCTTTATTGATTTCAAAATAAATATGCACGGACACGTGATTCTCGATTCAAATATGTACACACAAGTTTTTATATAGATTATTGTAATTCTGAATGTCACGAACTCACGATAATTTCATTCTAATGATGAAATTATTTATCGGATGAATTTATCATATACTCTCATAATACCATACGTGTCACGTTTCAAATCTATCAATCAACGTCGTTTAAAGTAATGTTGTCATTTCCATCTATACACCATTTTTAAACCTTCCAAAATCAACCCTTCATCATCACTCGTTTCTATTTGTTCCATTGAATTATTTAAACCAGATCAAAATGTCCAAATTAGATAGTGTCTTGATCTTGCTGGAATTTGTAGTATTTTAGCAACTTTGCCCATTTCGGACATTATTGACCGTTTTCCTTTTCAAGGATTTCGCGTATATCTGCTGTATAATCAATTAAATGAACATTGGAGTGCTACACTTAAACTAAGAAAGGGAAAATTGTAGAGGAGGTCCCCAAACCTTTCAATTTTATTGTAGAATACACCTTAAGTTTATTTTTGCGACCACAATTTCAAACCTTATACTTTAAAGGTAGTTGAAGTCCATTGGACAGAATCCGTCCACAATTCCATTAGTCAACATTAAAATTGGAATTTTGACTCAAAATTGAAAATTTAAATGAGGTGTAAAATGGTCAAATTATATTTTTTATAATGTAAAACTTTAAAATAATTAAATATACAAAAAAATGGAAATGTTCATCTTCATAGAGCCCCCACTCTACTTTTTCCCCAAACCAAAAACATGAATCCCATCGTCACCCATTGAACAACCTCAGAAAGACACTGCACATTCATATCCATCTTTGAAATCATTGAGATAAAAGATTAGGACCAAGAAAATTATAATTACCTATTGTGCTTTTTTCTATCATCTGTATATGATGCCTAATCGACACTGTCAAAGCTAATTAGAGAAAATTTTGGAGTTGCCTGCCACAAAAAAGTTATCATTTATCTTTAAACGGAGATGCCTAGAACCATTTTTGTACCAGACTGATGGGAAAAAGGTATTACTATAGGTATAGTTTTCAGGATCAATAATGCTAGACAACCCAAGTCCCTTGACAAAAGTAGATTACAAAGTGACGTGTACAGCCAGGATTAAAATGCTGTGGACGGTTGTGATTTGATAATAGAAAATTTTGGGGAAAGTAAGGCGCCAAAAATCCAAATCTCTCTCCTCTGCTGCGTAACGGACTTTCGTTGTCGTTAAAGTGAAAGGTTTGAAATTGAGACTACAAAAATAAAAGGTTAAAGTGTATTCTACAATAAATTAAAAGATTTTCGACCTCCGCTACAATTTTTCCAATAATAAATTTTCACATTTGTTTTTTTTTTTTTTTTCTCTTTTTCCTAGAGCTCCTTCCCCAAAAAAACAATAGTATTACAAGGCCCAATGATTGCACCTTATACTCTTAATGGCCCAAAAAATTGGGCTAGGGCTAACTAAGGATATGTCCGATGGACCTGAAGTTAGGAAGTCTCTATTTATGTTGGAATCTTTAGACGTATACTCGTAGCCCAGCTTCATTTTATCAAGAATTCATTTTTCAAAAATTAATTTTCAATCACATATTATTTATTACACGTTAAAAAAAAATTCTTATTTTTTAACCAAATATTTTTTGAAATATATATTTTTTCCTTAAAATGGGACTCAACACAAGGGCTTAAATTTAGGGCCTTTTTAAAAAGGGGAGAAATCATAATTACACTATATAATATTACAAAAATAACTTGAGAAAGTATGCATAAATTGTATCATATTTCATGAAATTTTTAGCGTTTTGAAAATCGATCTGGACAGGCCAGTTCAATTAGGAAAATAGCGAACCGGTCTGACAACCGATTCAATAGTTGTCTTATAACCGGGAATATATAAACCGTTAAAAACCAGGAAAAATGGTCGGTTCAACCTAAAATCAACAAACTGGATACGGTTTTGTAGAGTTTTCTGGTTATCTCTATTAAAAAAAAAAAAGAAAAAAAAAAGGCATACAAAGACTAATTTGTCCAATTGTCGAAAGACTTCAACTCATAAACAGAGAAATCGCCTGGAAAACATGAGGAAAAAGAAGAAGCATCCTAGGAAAAAGAAGTGCCGCCATGAAAAAATGGAGAAAGCTGCCGACTGCAAAAAATAGAGAAGAAAGACGACTGAGATTGAGATATCATATGTTCGTAGTTTCAAGGCTTATAATTTATAAATTTATTGCGCCATTCTATTATGTAATTTTTTTTGGCCCATTTAATTTTCGTGATTATAAATGGTTATTAAAAATTAATTAACACATGTTAAAAATTTAAAATATTAATAAACTTAATATTAATTTTTTAAAAGCATATATCCATATAGTAATTAATTTTTTCTTAAACAATACATATCTATACAATATTTTATTTAACTAATTAATTTAGCACTTGTTTGAGCCCCATCTCAATGAGAATAATGCATTTTTAATTAGTGATTGATGGAGAATATGTAGTTAAAAATTAAGGAAAAATTCTAAAATTTGCATGTAATATTATTTTATTGAAGAATGTATAGTTGAAAATGAGTTTTAAAAAAGAATTTTTAGAATAATGGTACTCAAACAGGGGCTTAATTTTCCGGTCGACCCCAGTTTAACTTCGATTCGACATTTTAATCCTTGACCCTATAAGATAATGAATATGACCTATATATATATATATATATATATTCTCCGACATTTACATTCTATGATAAAATTCAGCAAGACAGCTATCTATCTTCATATCATCCACATGACAATCTGTGAAGGTGAATGAAATTAAATTTTGGCTCCATTGGTTGAAATTTTCTCTGACCCTTTTTCTGAAATGTGAAATGGAAAATGTTAATCCCTAAGTTGATTTATAAAATTTTATGTGAATTAAACATTAAAAATCCAGAATATATAATAAAAACAAAAAATATTGAAGCAACAAATCAAGATCAGGAAGACTTTAGAATGCATATAAAAGTAGAAAAAATTGTACTACTTGCTTTTTGATAAGAGAAACTTAAAACCGAGGGATGTTAAAAAAAAAATAAAAAAATAACTCATTAAACTCAATATCAACGAGGGCCCAAATCTGAACGGGGCGGAATTCCTCGCTTAATCGGTACTCAAGGCGGGATAGGTGTTTTGCCGTGGAGCGAGGACGAGATAGGTGCAGAGAACTTAATTCCAAACTAATTTAAAGTCGATTTCAAGATATAAGTTTCTGATCACATAACAAGAAAAGAATCATCATCATTAAAGGAAATATGAACTATTCTAAAAATTGAAAAATACCAATGATTTTCACCAACTAAATACATTAAAAAATGAAAGAAAAAATAATAATAAAAAAGAGGACGATAAAAAGGGCAGGAGGTGCGCCCCGCCTGTGAGCACTATTTGGACTGAAAAATGCTCCTAGTATTTTTCAAAGAAAAATGGATAGTATTTTTAGTAAGCATAATAAATTTATTATAGTTTACATAGATGATATTTTAGTAAAGGCAAAGGGAAAAAAAATCCGAATGACACAAGAAAACAAGAATGACTACGCTGACGTCGATTCATCCAGTTGTCATCCCTAAATAAAAGTCAATCATCAACCTTGTTTAGCCTCTGATTGGAACGCAGTATTTTATAACAATATACTCTCGACTTTGAAGATGACGTTTTACTGTTCACATGTGAGAGCATTTAGACTGGAGAAAAAGCCGTCGAAAAGGATATGGTTCAAATTACCCCAGTTCCTCATCTTCCATTTACCAAAATAACCCTTTCAATTATATTAATTATAAATAAAAACAAAATGTTTTTATTTAAAGAATATATAGAATTTTTAGGAGTAAATATAGGTAAAGGAAAAATAGAGTTACAACCACATATAGCTCAGAAAGCTTTAGAGTTTCCAAATAAATTAGAAGATCTTAAACAATTACAAAAATTCTTAGAATTAGTTAATTATGCTAGACCCTTTATTAAAAACCTAGGAAAAATTGCAGGACCTTTATATGGAAAAACTTCACCAAAAGGTCAAAGATACTTTAATATAGAAGATATTAAATTAGTTCAAAAAATAAAAGAAACATTAAAAGATTTACCTAAATTATCTATGCCATTAGAAACAGATTATTTAATTATAGAAACAGATGGTAGTATAACAGGATGGGGAGCAATTTTAATTGCAAAACCCAATAAATATGCAGATAAAAATAGTGAAAAAATTGTAAGATATAATAGTGGAAATTATAAAGAAAAAGGTAATATAAGCAGTATAGATTTAGAATTACTTGCAGTTAATTATGCATTAGATTCTTTTGAATTATTTATTATTTCTAAAAGAGAAATTACTTTAAGAACAGATTGTGAAGCAATTGTAAGTTTTGTTAATAAAATGAAATTAGAAAATAAAAGAAGTAATAGAAGAAAATGGTTAAATTTCATAGATAGAATAACTAATACTGGATTAGTAATTAACTTTGAACATATTAAAGGTATTGATAATCAGATTGCAGATATTTTAAGTAGAATAATTAAAAATAAAGAATATGATTGATCATTTATTGCAGATGCAAAGACCAAGAGGTCCCAGACCAGGATTGCCAATTGTTGGCAGTTCCAGTTCTCAGACAAATATATTACAGACTCATGATAAGTTAAGATTTGATAATATAGAGTTACTTTGTTTTCCAAATAGTAATATTAGTTTTAAGACACTCTCTCATATTTCAGTTACTAAATCATAAAAATGTATTTTAGATAATTTATGGATATCTTATAATAAGAATCCAAAAGATCAAAAATATTTTTTAGCATGTTTAAATGCTCTTTCAGAACATTTTAGTCAAGACCATAAAAAATTTAAATGTTATGTTGTTTTAAATGGAAGACTTCCAGAAATTTATCATATCTGGTTAGAAGTTTCAGATTGTATAAAGAATTTTCCAAATCCTCTATATAAAGGATTTTATTCTATTTCAGAAGCATTACAAGAATGTAGAAAATTTATAGGAATTAATTATTTTGTTCCTCCTTCTTTAAAGAATGTTTCAGATCAGCCTTTAGATTATGCTTCTAAATTTTGTGAACATTGTGAATGTATGACTAAGAATTTTAAAATTTTAAATGAGTCAAATCAGTCTTTACAACGAGAAAAATTAGTTTTACAAAAGAAAATCTCTGAATTAGAACAAGAAATTATTAATTTAAAAATTTCAAATCCAATTGTCCAGACTCAAGCAGGTACTATAGAGCCCAAGAATTCTATAGCTAGTCCAGCTCAAACGGAAGCTGGTAAAGACTTATCAAATCCGTTTATGGTTCTGGGCTTACCAAAAACTCAACAGACTCAGGGGACTGTTGATTCTCCTATTAATCAAACTCAACAGGCTGAAAATCCTGTTATAGAAAATAAAATTTTTTCTGAAGACCAGACACAACAGACTGGAATTTCTGTTACTAGACTTATTAGTCCAATGGATCTTAAACAGAAAAGCCCAATTAACCTTCTAGAATCATTTCAATCAGCTCAAAATCCAGAACATATTTCTCAATCAGATATTAGAAGAATTAAAGAAATGTTTGAAAAGATTGAAGAAATACGGCAACAAGTTAAACAAAGTACTACGAAGAAAAAGAAAATACAGATTAAAAAGAAAAATAAAGGCAAAAAGAAGTTTGAACAAGAAAAAGACTTTGATAAATTTGAAGACAATAATTCAGAAGAAGATAATTCAGATGGATGTATTGACGGAGGAGATTCTTTAGACAGTATTGGCAGACACAATTATGCAACAAGATAAGGACTTACTCAGACATTTGGCAAAAAGACAAGAGTTTTTCAGATCAGACTTTATCACTCCAAGACTTTTGTGTCCAGAATTCAAGAAATATCAAGAATTATTGTACGAAAAGTAGAATTTTACTGTTTTCTTTTTGAAAAAATTTGTAAAGAATCTTACTGTTTGATAAAGTAAGATTTGATTTCATATCTTTTTACTATTTTCTTTTTGACATTTTCAAAAGCAAAGATGTCTTGCTTTTGAAAAATGCGTCTTTCTCTCCTATAAAATGAGATCATTCTTTCATTTGTAATACACAAGAAAAAATATACAATACAAAGTTTTGGTTTCTCTCAAATATGTTCTAATTTTCTTTCCTTCCCGAAAGGGAAATTCTTAATTGTTCTTATTCTTACATAGAATAATATCCCACAAAAATATTTTCTTTTCTAAACTACTGATGGATCATTCCAGTAGGTATTTTTATAGTTCTAAGGTATGGTACTAATAGTTAATATTAGTTCCAGATCCTATAAGAACAATGTTTGTTTATAAAAATTTTTAATTCTTGTAAAGAATTTTATGTTTCATGCTGAGTATATGATAAAAACATGTCTTAACTCCAAGTTAAAAGTTTAAACTGTTTTTAAAATAAGCCCTGAGTGACCTCTCAAAGCGTAAAGGCCCAGTGGAGAGGCTAGGAGACGCATAGAAGAGGGAAAGGGATCACTGTTTTAAGAATTCTTTTTAAGGGAGTGCCAGTGGTGTCCTTAAAAGAATGGAGTTAGGCCCAAGTTCATATATCTCAGATGGCATGCTTTTGTTAAAAAAAAAAAAAAAGAAAAAAAAAAAGGATATTATTTTATCAAAAGAAAAAGATATAATAATTAAGAAAAGTACTGAGTAGGATTTTTATAATTTGTTATAACAACATCTTACAACAGCCTCCAAACCCTTGAAACAATCCTTATTTCAGGGACCCCCTCTTTTGATATATATGTATATATATATATATATGTCTATATATATATATATATATATGTATATATATATATATATATGTCTATATATATATATATTATATATATATATATATATATATATTCTCCGACATTTACATTCTATGACAAAATTCAGCAAGACAGCTATCTATCTTCATATCATCCACATGACAATCTGTGAAGGTGAATGAAATTAAATTTTGGCTCCATTGGTTGAAATTTTCTCTGACCCTTTTTGTGAAATGTGAAATGGAAAATGTTAATCCCTAAGTTGATTTGTGAAATGGAAAATCAATTACTAAAAATATATTTTTATTATTACTGTTATAATAAATAGATGATTTGCGAGTAGAAAAAATTGTACTACTTGCTTTTTGATAAGAGAAACTTAAAACCGAGGGATGTTAAAAAAAATTAAAAAAATAACTCATTAAACTCAATATCAACGAGGGCCCAGATCTGAACGGGGCAGAATTCCTCGCTTAATCGGTACTCAAGGCGGGATAGGTGTTTTGCCCTGGAGCGAGGACGAGACAGGTGCAGAGAACTCGATTCCAAACTAATTTAAAGTCGATTTCAAGATATAAGTTTCTGATCACATAACAAGAAAAGAATCATCATCATTAAAGGAAATATGAACTATTCTAAAAATTGAAAAATACCAATGATTTTCACCATCTAAATACATTAAAAAATGAAAGAAAAAATAATAATAAAAAAGAGGACGATAAAAAGGGCAGGAGGTGCGCCCCGCCTGTGAGCAAGGATAGGGGCAAGGCAAAGGGAAAAAAAATCCGAATGACACAAGAAAACAAGAATGACTACGCTGACCTCGATTCATCCAGTTGTCATCCCTAAATAAAAGTCAATCATCAACCTTGTTTAGCCTCTGATTGGAACGCAGTATTTTATAACAATATACTCTCGACTTTGAAGATGACGTTTTACTGTTAACATGTGAGAGCATTTAGAATGGAGAAAAAGCCGTCGAAAAGGATATGGTTCAAATTACCCCAGTTCCTCATCTTCCATTTACCAAAATAACCCTCTCAATTA
>NW_019243365.1:158487-161740 GCF_002742605.1 Olea europaea var. sylvestris | reverse complement strand
ACATTTTGATAGGACGTGAAAATAAAACGAAGATGGATAATATACAGTATACACTGTAGACAAGGAAATGTACAAAAATGGACAGAGAACGTCTTGTCATTAATGCCACCAAGGCGAAACCTTAACAACAAATCCATTGTCGATGCACTACGTGACACATGATATATTTTATGTTGATTAACAAGGATTTTTCGAAGAAGTTTTAATATTTTTAAATAACTTAACTAATTATTTATTTATATATTTATTTATTATCATTTTTTACTGTAGAAGGATATACTGCGATGAATAACATTATTTAAACTTAAATTAACTATATTAGAATATCTCTAAGAGACTCTATTTTTAAAAAGTATTTCTATAATTTTGAGAACATCTATTAATTTAGAGAGTTAAACTCCAACAAATTCTTTATATTTATCACTTAATATTGTACTTCCAAAAACTATTTATTATTTTTCTTTATCTTTTATTTCAACCATTTTTCTCTAAAATATTTTATTAATTTCCCATATTGAAATACTTTAAATGCATTTAATTCGAGAGTGAGTTTGAATCTCCAAATTTGAAGAGTCAAATTCACTCAATAAATTAAAATGTTAATTTAAAGAGTTTTTTGAAACATAATTTTAAGAATTGATTATTTAAAATAGAAAGTATCTCGTGTTTAAAGAGTTTCTTAAAATACTCTTATAGATTAGCAATAAAGTCTAATAAAATATATGTCATGTACGATTGTAAATAAAGATATCCATCGACATGCACCCAACTATCTTCAATACAAGTGCCGTAAAATATTGTGACGTCCAAAACATTAAACAACTATAGGGAAAAAATAAAATCACAAGACATTGATATTCATTAGATCGAAACAACAAGAAATACAAGTTCACAAAACGAAGGACTAAGCTCTACTTGCAATCATAATTGACCTGAACTTCCAAAAGAAAAAAATATTAAAAAATTGAAAAAAAAAGAGAAAATTGGAAGTCCCAAAAAAATTCATTCGCTCTTGATTCTCTGTTTTTAACTTCGGACCTGAAATGTAAATCCAGTGATATAGATGTCAACTTACGTTTATAATATTAGCAAGCGCAAGGAAAATCGTGAAGAAAGGAGACACGACTTTACTCAGAATTAGAGAATCTCAATGCACGCTTTAGTAAGAAAACTTGCTGCTGGATTCCCTTGGTGCATTGCACCTGAAGCATTCCATTCTGCTGGCAAAGTTATGTTCATTGCACCCTGACCTGTCATAATTTCCACAACAAGAAAATTTACAGTACAATGTTAACTGAAAAAGAATCGTTAAATCGTCTTATGAAACTATATGCAAGAATTTGACTGTGCCATGCAAAGGAAAATTGCAGAAGCACTGAAATCAATTTCTATTGATCTTCAATTGACTAGAGATTTTACCTAACGCAAATCCAGTCCCCAGATTTCCATCCGGAGCGGCTGCTGCCTCCTAGCCCGAGCCCTCGAGCTCGAGACATTTCACTATCAAATCCTCCGCCGCCGCTGCCGGAGCAGTCGTCCTTGAGGGTGCCACACTTGAAGCAGCTGGAGCGGCTGGCAAAGTTGTGGGCGCCGCAGTTGCTAACGGTGCAGTACCAGTCACCGGGCCTTACGTCTGGGCCGGTGATGCCAAAGGACAAGGCGGCTCGTCCGCCACCTAAACTTCCGTAGTCACCTCTTTCGCCGGGCCTGGGGTCTCCACATCGCTGGCACGAGTCCCTCCTCTGGAAATTCAGGTGCTGGCATGACCTGCAGTTCCAATCTCCTGGCCTGTTCATCTTTCCCTGCTTCCATAAAAATGCACAAATTTATAATGCCCATATCCAAATATTTTGGACGGATAATTGAACAGTGCTATATCTTTTTTTATTTCATTTTAGTCACCTTGTTAAAAATACTTCCCTTGTGAAGCGCAACATCTGACGTGAAAGACCTTGAACTATGGATATTGAGGTCACATTAAAGACTTCCGTTAAAAAATAAATGGGTTTTAATCGAATGAACAAATTAGAAAATTAATTTGAATGATTATAATAATATTTTTAGCTCTATCATGTGCTGTATTTTCTAGTATCGCGTAATAAACACGAACAAATTAATGTACTATGGTTAAGTGTGTGTTTCGATGCGAAAACTAGAAGAGAAACAAGTTGCATGGCTAGAAAATCACAAAATATTAGAATATATAAACCCTCACCTTAAGAAAACACAGAATTTTTAGTGGGTTTTCGAGTGGCTGGAATTGCAGTTGAAGGAGAATGTGTAGACAAGAAACTTGTGATTTTCAGTAATGAAGGAGCATGGTTTATATACTAGCTAGCGACCCAAAAATCGAGGCAGATAGTGGTGGAGATTTGTATACAAGAGGTTTCTTTTTCCTGTCCCTCAAAATTAAACTAAAGGAAATTAAAGAGAATATATTTAAAGATGGTAAATATTGTGAAATTTGATAAAGCTCTAAAATGATGCTTTTTATGGATTCTTGAGTTGGGAAAGTGCAATGTCCTTCTTTTATCCAAGTTATTAGGACACTATCGTTGATAAGTTTTATTAATCGAGGTTTAACATGATAACATTTTGAATCGGTGAAGATTTCACATACAATAATGGCACTTTGTGGTAGTGACTAAATTTGAATTTACGCTAGAAATAGAAAATTGCTTTTCCAAATGCAATTATCTTCGAGCCTTGATTATTGACTCGATAAAGATTGAATAGCAAAAAAGAAAAGTAAAATATTTCTTGCAATGTATTATATTGAATACTCCATTTTAAATTGTAAATGGTCCTACATAAACATTGATTTATTCTTACCTTAGAATCTTAGAGGGGCCATGTCTCCCTTTCAATATAATCCCTTTCCCTGTATTAATAAAAAAATATTATTCTTTTTCAATATTTGAATATTCTCTTTTTACTTGTTCCTTGAGCTAGATAAGGCAACTAGGCAAGTCATATGCGTGCTAATTAAGATGCAACTATTAACATTGATTTCACATAACTTGACTCGACCTTTAGTAAAAAGATACAAAAAAATGAAAGTAACGGGATTTCGAAGAGACTTTGAGAGATTGGAAGCAATGAAACGACTGTATATAAATTTAGTTTTGGATGAAATTACGTGACTTGAAATTTCGAAAATGAAAAGTGTTTATCCTAATTAATTATTAAAAAATCTGTAGGTAATATAATTCAAATTTATGTTGTGTCACTCTTGTGTGCTAGATTTAGATAA